>NW_003804691.1:25073-32102 GCF_000255335.2 Galendromus occidentalis
TGTCAACGAGATGGTCTTGCCGAGTCCTGCCCGACTCAACGAGAATGACGTCGACCACACCGAAGCTCTCTTCTCTCCAATGAGAATTCAGAAACGCGGTTTTCGATAAACTCGATTCAGTGGAAGCTCAGGAAAGAGACCGAACTGCAGGTGGAGTCGCACCAATGTCGTGACCAATCATACTGAAATCACCTGTTATCAGGCGCGTATTCAGGCGGGGGGCATTGGGGGCCAATGCCCCCCACAAAAATATTTGTTTCCTACTACCTCTGTCGCCTTCTGGAACCGACTCCCGAATTTCCGGGACCGCAGTCATCGTGTGCCCCCCCCCCAAAAAAATCCTGGATACGCGCCTGCCTGTTATAATTGCGGGAGGAAAGGTCACAGGAAGTGGAATTGTCGTGCGAAGAGAAGCCCGAAGAGTAAGGTCCGCGT
This sequence comes from Galendromus occidentalis, assembly GCF_000255335.2. Classification (NCBI taxonomy): domain Eukaryota; kingdom Metazoa; phylum Arthropoda; class Arachnida; order Mesostigmata; family Phytoseiidae; genus Galendromus; species Galendromus occidentalis. The sequence goes on from NW_003804691.1 coordinate 25,509, forward strand.
GAATAATGCTGAAGCATTCCTCGCCCTATACGCTAACCTGATCACGACAAGGAAATAACCAGTTTGTGGTGGATCCTGGTTCATCCGCCCTAATTGTAAATGACAAGCGATGGTTTGTCACGTACGAGGAATTTGCGACATCTCGAGAAGTCAAATTGGGGGGAGCAGGTTCTCGCAGGAGGATCGGGCACAATCCGTTTGACTGTTCGCAAAAACGACCGTGCGCTGGATCTTGAGCTCGACAACGTGCTTTTTGTGGAAAGAATGAGAAAAAATCTGATTTCCGTCAGCAGGTTCACTGACGATGGTAGCTGTAGTTTTATCACAGTCTATGAGGAATGATCAGACTGGGTAACGGTCCTGGTGACAATTCGACATCGAGTGAATTATTCGAAGGGACCATCGGAAAGATCGATGGATTGCTTCCGTCGATTAATGTCGAAGGTAGAGGCGCCTCTGTACTACATACCCTTCACAAGATAATTCTCTATCGATGATTATTGAACACAATCTTAAAACTCTCTCTCGAGACGTATGCACATTTATATATGGCAGCTCGTCGACTCTCGCGCCTGTCTCTACTTCCACGACATCCACGACTACGACATCCAAGCCGGTGTTTCGATCCTCCGGACTGACGGTTTCTCCTTTCTACAAACGTCATCCGTATCAGCCCAGTTCGGCTGAGTCTGGATATCCATCTCGACGTGTGCCGGTGCAGGAGTACCGAAAATCAACCACGACGTCTCCCCCGAGGATGGATTTCAGTTTTCGACTGGCAGCGGGTCGTTTCTACCGAGATGCCGATCTCTTGCAGACCTTTTTATATTCGCACTGCTACAGCTCATCCTTCAGGAGCTTCCTTCTCAAGTACCACGATAAGGCCATCATCTTCTTATCGGACCACTCGGGCTACTAAGGCCACTCCTTCTCTTCGATCTACAACTGTTCGATCATCCTCTGCGACCACTACCGGTAAACCAGTGTCGACTAGTACGAGCACCCTTAAACCTTCTTCAACCACCAATTCAATCACTCCAGCGAGTGTTATTGTCACGACATCGACCGCTCCGTCGAGTTCAACCAAGTCGACGCCGGTCGAGCCGATGTCTCCCCTATCTTCATCATCTTCCACAACCGTTTCTACGTCGTTTTCTCCCACGACTGGAATTTCATCGATTTCGAGTACTGTTCACCCAGAACTACAACTTCAAATTCCTTTGAGATTGATTTCAGATGGCATTTATGCATCTGGCAGGAAGAGGTGCGATTATGTAAGCTGAGGCGAGACCAGAACTGTCTAGTCTTCGACTTCCACCATGCGATCGGGGATCGAATGACTGTGACAGGTCTATCCACAGGTCTGAGACACACCGTGTCACGCGGTGCCAGGCGTAGGCAGCTGGCCTCGAGTTCCAGACAATCGCAAGGAAAATTGTCGGGATTCGTTTCTGTGAAGGTGCATGACCGGTTCTCTTCCCTACAATCGGGCTCGCAGTCCACCGAGTAGTTGAAATAGCCGAGACCGGAGTCTACAAGGCTAATCACGAGGAGGGCTACCAGGAGTCTTGCCGCCATTGAATCCTGCAATTTCGAGCAGTGTATCAAGCTTTTTGAAATCCAAGTTCTTTGTCAAGAAATCAGCGGCGTTGACCTCACTGGGGCAGTATTCGACATTGACCTCTCCGTTAAGGTATCTCTCTGACGTAGTAGAACCACACCTCAACGTGTTTCGCGTCCTTTAAATTGTTGCGAAGATTCGGTCAGTCGAATCGTGGCCTCGTGGTCAATGAGTAGGGTCGCGGTCGGTTTCACGGGGTAGTGGAGCTCGTTCAGAAGTTTGGCCGTCCAGATCGCCGCTTTACAAGCCTCTAAGGCAGTGATCAGCTCCGCGACCATGGAGCCGGTGAAAACACAGCAACGCGGCCCTGCCCCAAGACGAGGTAGTCGTGCTCTCATCGGCACTGGGGTAAATCCATCCCGCGTCCTTGCTGTGTCGCAACCTCTCCGCAAGACCTTGATCTTCGTTGGCCGTGCTAGTCCATGTACATCGGCCGCCGCCATGCTCGAACTCTGTCTACAAATCTCCAAGAATGTCATCTCTGTCACTTTCAAACCACCAGTAAAGAACTCGCCCCCTCTCACGGCCTCCTTCGCACTCGAGGTCACCCCTGCGAGTTTAGAGTTTTTCCTCGATCCGGCGCTCTGACCTGCCGGCCTGCACACTGATAGATTCGGTGGCAGATCTGTCATGGATGACCGGATCGAGGAGATCGCGCCCGTTCGCCCCCCGCCTGTACTCGTTGACTCACCGTCTGGAGATAGCGATCCCCCGACGAGTGAGATCGTTGATCTCCCATCTGGTAGTAATGATTCCGCCTGACTCCTACCCGGTATTTGCCCAGCCAACTACTCTACCGCCCTCGACAACCACTCGCCCCCTCAATGTAACCTCCGTATCATTCACGCCAACGCGCTCGCTCAAAGCCCACCGGAGATTCGATACTCTAGTGGCTCGCTGCGCCCATCTGTATGACGTCATTTGCTGCTCGGAGACATGGTTCACTCGTGCCGAGGCCCTCACCTACCAGATCGTCGACTTCGTTCATCTCTCCGGTTGCCGACCTCTGCCGATTTTCTCTCTCCCCTGTTCTTCCACTTATGCACAGTGACCGGCAGCTCATCGTCTCCGTCTTCGCTGGCAGGCCTCTGCCCTTCCTCTCTCGCATGGTTCAAATCGTATCACTCGGACCGTCAGATTCGCGTCTGCATGGGTGGTGCTTTCTCTGATGCGTTTCCGGTCGATACGGGTATCCCGGAAGGATGTGTCGGGGCTACTATCTTCTTGGGATACGGCGAATGAAGACCTCGGTATTGACGAACCAGCGAGTACCACCTCTAGTTTATTGACCACACACACAGACCGCCACAGCCGACCTATAGTCGCTGAGCGACCGACCTCTCTGACTACTCGCCACACTCTGTTACATCATACCCTCTAACATCCGTCCGACACATTACACGTCCGGCTAACACCTCGAACGTCCACCTCACATCTCTACCATCTAACGTCCGTCCACATCTCTATGTGACCACGACAGATGAATACTTGGGGCATTGTACTCCTTAACACGGTCCTCGTCCATGCCAGCTCCCTGTCCTCCTTAGCCAAAGTTATCTCCTACGCAGATGATACCTCAATTCTCTATCGCATTGACAACAGTGACCTTTTGAGCGCTCTCGCCTCCCTAAACTCCTTCATCGCCCAAGTCCACTCCAGTTCTACCTCTATCAAATTGGCTGTCAACGCTAGCAAGACCGAACTCATCTTCTTTGTCCCAGGGGCAAGTTTGATTTCCACCAACCCGGCCTGATCACCCTCGATGGCACCCCCCTCCTCCCCGCCAGATCTGTCTCTCGTCTCGGCGTGGAACTCACTGAAAAGCTCTCCTGGACCCCGCATGTCAATAGCCTCTCTTGCCGCGTCCGTTCTCTGTCTTTTTGCCTCGCGCGTCTCCGTCGGTTAGGCTTCCCCGTGAACCTCCGAATCAGAGCGTTTAGGGCTTTCGGTATGTCTTCGCTTACCTACTGTATCGCAGTATGGGGTAGCTCGGCTACAACTACTCTCCAACCACTCAGAGTGGCCCAGAAAGCTGCTCTCCGCATTGCCCTGGGTCGACCTCCCCGCTCGCCCGTCAGTAATCTCTTTCCCAAACTACGCATCCTCCCCGACGACTAAGTCTACCCTTTCCGCATGGCATGCTTAGCCCATCGAACTTTCCATGGCTCCCCATCTCCTGGAATCTCATGCCCTCGCCGTCCCGTTATCAACTCCAACGTTCGCAGATGTAGAGCCCTCGATCTTCAACCCCCACCCTCACTCTCCACTCTTGCAAATTCCTCCCCAGTCGCGCAGATGGCGCGGGTTTGGAACGCTCTCCCTGATGATATCCGAAAAATCGATTCCCCCTGCCGATTCCGCTCGGCGGTGAAGAAACTCCTACAATCGACCCCGTGATCTCCTGTCCCTCATGTCCCCACCTACTTGCCATAATATACCAACGTGATGATCATGTGATATTTACCCATATGCTGTCGAGTCCCTCGACATGCGTGTCTACCTCCGACATCCCCCAGATTGATTGACTCTCAGCATCACTAAGAGCATAGCGAACACTCTTGCGCACAGTGAGAACAATCGCGTGGCGCGGGATGAACGAGTTCCGGGGAGAGTCATGACGACACTTCCCTGATACAGATCGTTTGACTCGAGATCGATGGACTGATATGACATGATTAAATCGGGAGAGTGGAAAACTATGTCTGAATTGAACTGACCGTCCGACGTTGTCGATTGATCGAATGAAAGAAATGGGTGGTAGATAGATTTGAGTTGATTGTGGTCAGATCGATAGTGGGAGAGAGACGCTGGTGATCTGAGTTACTCCAGAGTGAAGTTTGGAGATCAGAACCAGGAAACATCGTTAAAGGTTTAATCATTTTTATTCCTGACCGGGAATCGCTCTTGAAGCAAGTAAAAACCGAAAAATTCCCACACTGCGGGACGAAGAACCTAATGTCTCCATGTTGGAGGCGACGATCGGCCCCCATTGGGATCGAGCGGTCTCCCTGTAGGAGGACACATTGACGCGAGTACTCTGACAGGCACCTTCTGAGAGGTCCCTCGCGGAGGCATTTGAACCTTCCAATGCTGATGCGCGCGATGGAACCGGTCGGGGTGGCTATGATTGTGGGGACGGGGCAGTCATCGTGATCTGTTCAGGGATGAAAGTCGGATAAGAGGTTTTCGGGCGAATGTACAGACAATAGCCAAAAACGATCGTCTGAGAATAATTTTACAGCACCGACGTAGATGAATTGAGAGGCCTACTGATGTGAATGATCACCAGGATCAGACAGATGACGGAAATTATGCCGGTGAACCACCGCCACTTACACACGGCACTGAAATGTGCACGCACGATCGGTTTCACTACTTTCGGTGGTGCTTCGGGATCGTTATGCACAACCTCCGGGGTCCGCCGAGATGTCAACAGAGTGAATAGTTCACCGAGATCCATTTTTGATGGAATGATGTTTTTGACGTGAAACCTGCTTAGATGAGCACAGAATTTGTTCACGATAGTGTTGATCGATAGACAATTTACGGGTGAATCTCGTATTCGAATATGAATTGGAACTGAGATTGTCCAAGGTGTCTACCATTCGAATTTCCGAGGTACTAAAAAACAGCGCGTTTACTCTATAAATATGCCTCTAGCGTCCTTCAACGTTCATTTTCGACAGTGATTCGACGAACAAAATAAAGTTCGGTTCATGACCCTTCCGTTCCACTAGCTGTTCAGTACCTAAGGGTTCGAAAAAGGTTTTATTTCGGAAGAAAAGATATGGGAGACAGCCGGATGGTCATGTATACGCACATCGTTTTTTAAATAACCATCTCCCGTGTGATTGTTCTTCCTTCGAGTTCAATCCCACGAAACTTCGAAGGAAACCTACATGTTTTCAACAACGCAGTACTCGTTGACGGCTATTAATTTATGCTGCGATCACCCGATCATCAACCATCTCAATGTGTAAAATCAACATCTCTTTACACTGGGTAAAGGGGGCGGACAAATTCAAGGGCGCATCAAATCGAAGACACCGATAAAAGTCTGGACCAAAGGGACAGACACCGGAAAACTCTTCAATTTCGTCCTGAGCGACATGAGCGGAGACATCAATGTGATTTCATCAGGGAATGCCGCAGAGGAAATCTATGAAAAGATCACAGTGGGTAGCTGCATCAAAATCACCGCGTTCATAGTAAAAGCAGCCAATCCACAATTTAAAATGACTGACCACGCATGCGAGCTCCAAATGACAAAGGTACAATGACCCATGAGTGAGAAATAACGCACATATATCCATCATACGAATCATGATTGAAAATGCGAACTCATCTTCCAGTTGAGCAAAATCGTTCCGATCGCAGGAGACGATTTACCGGAGATCCAATCCCTAACTACAATCCTGAGCGATCTTGCCACTAAGCCGGCGAATTCGGTGATTGATATCCGAGTCGTGATCTTTGACGTGAGGCCCCCGCAATCGTTCACCTGTCACGATGGAACGAGTCGGCAAAAACAAATTATAACAGTGTTAGATAAGAGCATGAGGATGATCAATGTCGGTGTTTGGTCGGAGTTCGTGGGGAAATTCGATGACAAAGAAGGACAGGCCGTTATCAACCGAAATCTGCAGATTCGCGACTATAAAGGAGTGCGACAACTCTCGTCAACATCAAACACAATGCTTGCCGCAATAACCGACACGGAGACAAGAGAACTTCAAACTTGGTTCGAAACCACGGGCTGCGAGGAAGAGTTTGAGGAGGTGAACCTCACCGGAATAATTGAATAGGAGATTTGATAAACATCTATCACCAACAATATTCGATAATATTTGTAAAATGATTGTGTTGAAGTAGAATAGGAATAGAATAGGACATAGATAATTGAGGGTTTTGTTTTCAGTTGAAGGCGTTTCACGTCCACTGACGGTAGTGTCATGACACTACCTACGTGAAAT
>NW_003804692.1:0-23042 GCF_000255335.2 Galendromus occidentalis
AGCGCACGACGATTCAGTTTATTGAGGAAGTTTAATCGCTTCAATACTCTCAGAAGCTGACTGCTGAAAGTAAATTGTACCCGGAGCTTGATTGCTCCCTCATCCTGAAGACACTCGGACTTAGCAGTCAGGGGAGGTGTTGAGGTTTAGGTAGAAACTGGAAACTACTAGTCCTCGTTCCGTACTAGGACTATGACTCATACCAACCCACGGGGCCATATACCTGTGGCAGTAGTAAAATACGTGAGTCACCGGGGTTATACCCCGAAGTTACGACTCTAGCATGATACCCTTGAGGTAGTACGAAATTGGGCTAGCACCCCACATGCTAGGTACACCCAATAGCATTCTAGGACGCTACTTATGATAGACCAAGGTAGCCTTATCCTATGTATATGTATGTACGGATCAGTACATGTAAGGAGGAGCTTAGACTCCTGCCTAGGTATAAAAGACCTAGGCAGAGATTTCGAACAAAATTCACTGTGGTATCTCCCTCTCGTGAGATCGCATCTCTGTGTATTCCTGAACGGGCTGCTCTTCTACTCCTGACCAGAGCTACGAATCTTGACCTTCAACACAAACGTCAGAGGAGTTCCAGGATACGGAACAGGCAGAAACAGCTCAAGAGAATGGTCAAGACTCCTTCCATTCGGATGAGCAGCAAACTCAGCAGACGCTCGACAGTCAGCAAACCGAGGTGTATACCGAGGAGCAGCCACAGCAACCAGAAGAGCCACCGAGAGCTCCACTTTATTTCCCATCCGACCCGAGCAAGAAAATCCCGAAATTCCATGGGGATCCGGTCCGCTACGTCGAATGGGAGAGGCTTCTCGATTTCTACGTCGCGTCGACAGAACATCACTGGAAGTCACCGAAAAATGTCGCATCTTGAAGAATTCACTCATCGGACAGGCCCACAATGCCGTCGCGCATTTGACGATTGGTCCGGAGGCATACCCGCTGATGAAGGAGACTATCAAGGACAACTTTGGCGACTCGAGATGGGCTAACAAGACAGCCCTCATCCAACGCGTGCACGGCCTGTGCAAGTCGAAGGAACTCTTCAGAACCGGCAAGTTCATTCACTTCGTGTCATCCCTGGCTCTTAGCGTTAGGTCCCTGGTCAGCTTGGGAAGCAGCTTCGAATCTTTTTCAGATTCGTTCGTCCCCATGATCTTGGGTTGCGTTCCCAGCCCTTTCAGAAACGAATTCAATAGGAATCTAAGTAGGCAGGTCGATCGCTCTTCAAGCGAACTGGAAGTCTTATTGAAGGCTCTAGAGGAGGAGAAAAGGATCCTGCAGGCTGGCGATCGCCGAGCGGCTTTCAATTAGAATCACGCCCAGCAATCCAATCAAGCCCATCAGGCTATTCCCGGCCATTCTAGGAGAGACGAAGGTGCGAAGCACAGTAGGGGAAAAAGGCCGGGCGGTTTTCAGGAGCAGACTGCTCAGTTCTCTTTTGCCAGCGCGGTGTCGCAACCCGATCACTCTTGCGTATTCTGTGGCGATCCCACAGCGGTCCTAAATGCACTAAATGGGGTTGCGATGGTAGTGGCGGCCACAGCCAGTATAAACAAAGGTCCAGCAATCCCCATATGAATGAGAAGAGCCTATTTATGTTCGCTTTCGTTCCCTTGGAGATTCGCGTCTCGCAAACCGGCTCGCTCGTCTGGCGGATTTCAGCGCCTGGATCCACTCGCTTCTGTCGTCCCATGAAGTTCGTGTTCCGCGAAGAAACCCGTGAGAGCATCTTGGAGGAGCATTCCTCAGTGAGATCGCAGATCGACACTCTGACCCCCACCAGGTTTTTTCTTGACGGTGCAGAATTTTCGTGCAACATCAAATGGTCTGTACCATGATCGATGGGAAGGTTGTCAACGCTCTCACCGGTGTGAAATCCACGCAGACTTGCTTCGTATGCAATGCCACACCGAACTAGTTGCAAGATGCTTCCTTCTCCGCCGAGGATGTGCGAGAAAACTATTGCTTCGGACTTCAGACTCTGCACGCCTGGATTCGAAGCTTGGAATTCTTTTTGAACATGTCTTACAGGATGGAACTAAGGGTTAAAACAGTGCCGAAGATCCAGAAAGTGAACATGCAGATGAGAAAAAGGCAAATACAGCAGAAGTTTCGCGAAAAGCTCGGTCTGATCGTGGACCAACCCAGACAATAACCGGGCAACACAAACGACGGAAATACGGCCAGGAGGTTTTTTGAAAATTCATACACGAGCTCGAAGATCACGGGAATCGACGAGAGTCTCCTCGTTCGACTCAGAGTAATCCTGACTACGCTATCCGCTAAGGGTGAGATCGATGCCGACAAATTTCAGTCTTACACTCATGAAACGAAAAGTCTGCTATCGACTCTCTATCCTTGGTACTGTCCGACACCTACCATTCACAAAATATTGGACCATAGCAGCCAGATCATCCGCCATCATTCTGTGCCCATTGGCTTTCTGACAGAAGAATCTCAGGAGGCACGAAACAAGGAAGCTCGCTATTTCCGGGAGTACCACACTAGGAAGGATAGTCGGGAGCACTCAAACTCAATCTTTTGTCGAAAGGTCTCCCAGATTAGGACCAATGCAGAGAACAAGGTGGACCGTTTCCGCGCGCGTCTCGTAGTCCGAGGGTATAATCAAATAGAGGGGATGGATTACCATGAACTCTTCGCCCCTGTTTCCCGACTGGACACAATACGAACGCTTCTTTCCATTGGCGCTGCCAAGCATTTACGCTTACGGCAATTTGATATTTCTACGGCATTTCTCTATGGGTCCTTACCAGAACAAATCTGGATGACTCAACCCCCCGGTTTCAACGATGGCTCCGGGATGGTATGCCTCTTGACAAAATCCTTGTACGGGCTCAAACAGGCCCCGCGGTGCTTCAACAAGAAGCTTGCCAGTGTGCTCTACGACCTGGGTTTCACCAAGAGTCAAGCGGACAACTGCTTCTAGTATTGGCAAGGCCCGCAGAGGGAGCTAATTTTGCTTGCTATCTATGTCGATGATGGAATGTTGGCAGCTACCAACGAGCATCTGGTTCAGTCAACGCTTGACGGAAGTAAGTCAGCACTTTAAGATAAAGATATCTCAGCTTGATCTATTCCCGGGATCACATATCCACGTTGACGAGAGTCATAATATCTTGCTAAATCAGTACAAGTGTACCCCAAGCTTGCTCAGGCGCTTTAATATGCAGAATAGCCGCCCGATCTCAGCACCGTCTGACCCTGGTATCTACATAAATATACAAAAACGTCTGTCTGTCTGTTTGTCTGTACGTTCGGGGTACCCTATAGACTCGAAAACGGCTTAACCGATCGTCGTGAAAAAAAAAACTATATGAGTGCTCCACGAAAGCTCGGAAAAAAATTGAAAAATCGGGAATTCGCAAAATTCACAAACGCCTGAACCGATCGCCGCAAAAATTCAGGGGTGGGTTCTCGGGAGTTGCAGAAAAGCGTTTAGGGGGTCGTCGTGCCCGTATGATGAGGATGAGCTCTTTCTTCCTTGGAAATTGATTACCGGGTCCGTCGCCGGAAATCGTTCGGGAGTTTCCAGAGTTCTCCAGAATTTTCTAGATTTCATCACATTATCATAGAAGTTCAGGATGAGAAGAAGTGTGGTCAGTACGAGCACAAACGATAGATCGAAGAATCGCCGGCTGTTCGATTGTCTGATCGAGGATCTATCTAGGATCTGGGATTATCTGATTGAGATGTCGATCCGACACCGACACTTGATCATGCGAATCCCGAAATGGCCGCCTGTTTTTGTACCCTAGTCTGTTCCGCAAACTTTTCCACAATTCTATCCCATCGTTATGAAAGAGGGTTGGAACAAGGTCTGGACTAATCGAGGTGAGCATGATCATTCTGCCCCTTTGATTTGCGATGTCAAACTAATCCACAGTTTCCTTCCCTTCGTCGGTAGCGGTTTTATTTGCTGGTATTTCAGGTCGTACAATCCCCCCTTTGATTACTTCCCAGACGTTTGTCTCGTTCGTGAGTAAAACAATTATGAATGATTTCCAGGCATTATAATTGTGGCCATTCTCGTTCAGAGTGACTGGACAAGTTGGTGGTTTGTAACCCACCGCCTCGTATACCTTGGTTGTTCCAGAGGTGTCGGGTTCACTCTCCGATGCGGAAGCTTGCGTCGCATCAGGCATATTTAAGTCAGAGTCTTGTCAATTGAGCGAGGGATAGAAGTTTCAAAATTTTCCTCACCAGAGGGTTGAATGCAGCAGTGGTCGGAATATACACGAGCACTTAAGAGCACCTCGTTCTGATAACGTAAAGAAATTCGATGGATAGTCTGGTAACTTCGATGAAGCTCACAAGTAACTGAGAAGACGAACCGAGTACAACAGAGACGCCGTCCGAGAACGGTGGATCTTGTCAGTGTTTATTACCCCAATAGTCACCTGTATTCATACCTGAACCGATACAGAAAAAGGGAGAGCAAGTGAGGCACCGTGTCGTGCCCCGAGAGGCACCTCATGGTCTATTCAGATACCTACTCACCCTGAGGCTGGAGAATACCTATTTTCCACAGTTTCACTACACGGTATGCTGCACGCGATGATCATGCGCCGAGCACTCATGTCTGAGATCCTTCAACCGGTAGGAAACTTTTGTTTTCCCGGGCTGCTTGAAATGACAGGATGAACCCGAGGAGGTGGATAATCTTCGGGCGACGTTTTTTCTGACACCAAGACGTTAAGGACGCCTCACTGGACCACTAAGAGGAGACACGATGGGTGAATCCTTAGCTCCAAGAGCGGGCGATCTTGCACTGAGTTTAGGGATTTGGAATCCCGGGGAAACTTTGAAGACAATGAGAGTCTCGTAGGGACGGGTCGGACAGGTTTCCCTGTGTCCGACTTTATCGTCGCCTACTGGACCGGATCCGATAAATGTGGTTATCGTGAGTACGGTAGAGCTTTCGCTGCTCGATGACTCATACACTTCAATGATTGACTAGGTAATTTTTTAGACTCTCCCTGATTTTCTAAGATGGCGATCCCCGGGTTGGTCTCTGACGACAGATCGCCGACGCGGATGGCTTGTCCACATCTGTTCTCCGTCTCTGCTCTCTGAGGAGCGAATCCTAACCTTTCAGTGCAGGTCGCCGCGCGGAGTGTTCATTATGTGATATTTATCCAATAAACAATGTACACTCGTAATGCTATGTTTTAATTATAATATGTATGGAGCCGAGCTCCTATGACTGATGACGTGCCAGCTCTGGCTCTGTTGTGCGGGTGTTATGTGTATTTGTGCATGTGCTGTTGGTGCAGGTATGTGACGTAATCACCGCAACGGAAGCTCCCGAGGAGCCCGTTCGTGACATAGAGGACCTGAGTGGTCGCATAAAATCGCAAACTTCAGTAAGCGAGATGGAGACGTGCTCGGTCGACGGAATACAGTGTTTCGTGGCAATCATGACGTTGTGTGTCACCGAGACCTATCACTGTAGTTACCGAGAGCCACATGTACGTAAGAATGTGAGAATGTAAGAATAAACTTCCCGAGCGGTTCCCTTCCACTCTCCTCCTCCCTTGGAGATCGCTCAGGCACTCTGCTGCGCCAGAGAAAGTCACGCTCCTTCTAGCCGTCTTTGGACTGCCGCGTCTCACGCGACGAGTCCCGACTCCCTCACACACCGCAGAGGAATTCCCCAGAATTCCTGCCTCGTCCTTCGCCAGCAATTTTAGAGCCAGTCCACAACGAGTACCGTCGTTAATATCCAGAACAGTAATTGAATTACTGTCCGGCCTGCGAGACCGACAACGGCAGCAACTTTGTCAAGGCCTTCGTAGAGTTCGGAGTGGACCGCGCCATTTGGGCCCGACGTCGCGACGAGCCGGACGATAGCGAATTGGGAGATGCCACAGCCTCCGGTGTGAGAGAGCCTGACGATGACGAAAGCGAGGAAGACGATGAATCGGAAAATGAAGGGGATGAGGTAGACACGGACGACACCGATCAGGTTTGTTATGACTAATGACTCTCACATCTCCCTGCTACGAGGTTCAAGGGGAAAAATCACCACAAGAGACATTAGTTCGCGACATAGTTCTTTCCTCGAAATCGATCGCTAATAAACAGCCTTTCATAGTTTGGGGCGGCAAGCGATTCCGAATTTGGAGCGGACCTTTGGAGCGACGACGGAAATTCATCGGGTCAACGTGGCCAATCGACAGCGAGCGACTCATCGGTCGACAGGGAGGACACGGAAGATTCAGAGTCAGACGAAGTAATTACCAATTACTGCACTTGAGGAGCCCAAATATCCTAGACATGGAGCCGGTAACCGGTAACAACCTTCGACGAGCTTCGCGACGACCTCAAAAGAGTCGAAGACATCAGACGGGACGCAACCCACGTCGGTGCGAAACGACAAGACCCGAAGGATCTACTGAGGAAACTCGCCCCTAGACCAGGGTCGCTCATGTAATGATGAAAACGTTTAGACATTAGCGAGGATCAGTAATGAGTTATGACCATAACCATAACGTCTACAGGGTACAGCAGACCCAGGTCACGCCACGACAAAGCCAGAAACAGTAAATATGCTTCAGGTGCGACGGAACGAATTACGACTGCAATCAGTGCGAATGGGGGAATGAAACGTGCAAAAAGTGTAACAAAAAAGGGCATCTCGCAAAAGTTTGCAGGGGCGGAGAACCTCCGAACACAGGAGCCTCCAGAAAAGCTCGGGTCAACCACATCGGGAAGAATCCGAAAAGCAACTTGATCTTCACAACGGTCCACACGCCGAGTGAGCCATGCATGGCCGCTGAACTTTTTCTTCGTCCGACAGCTTCCGATAGAACCATCCCGAGCGCACGGTTTTCGCGAAGTCACAGTCCCGAGTCTGAACGGCAGCCGGTCTTTTTTCGACCAATAATAGGCGACCAATAGTGATAATGATAAGAACTCGACGGTGGAACCAACGCGAGTGGAACTTTCCTTGAAGAATTGGCTTCCGATTGCGGGCTGAAAATGCTGAACAAGACTGAGAAATGGAAAGGGAGATACACGCAGAGGCGGATTCACCCAGTAGGCTTAGTAGGCTATCGACTGGGGCGGCAGTTTTCGGGGGGCGGCGACATCCTGGTTCGAGCTTCTGTGATCCTCGACAACTCACTCAGTGAAATAACTCGAGACCGAGACCTCGACTCTGTGCATGAGCTTGAAGCTGCCAGATAACCGGCGGGGAGCCGTCTCAATAACGAACAGCGAGACATAATTTCTTGGATGATCCCTGAGATCATACCCGATCAACTATTTTGAAACTCTTCTTTTTACCCTTCCGGGATCGACTGAATAAGTGGAGACAATCAGTGCCCCCCCTCAAGATCCCTTTCTTGCCCATAGAGTTCCATGTTGAGGCTCATCATCATCGGTAGTACACCTCTACCAAGACAATGACCCTGCCCCCCCCTCCCCGAGAAAAAATTCCTGGGCACGCGCCAGGAGACAATTTCCAAGTCTACGGATTCTTAGGCTTTTGGTGGAATGGAAAAGGAGTCTTAAAAACTCGGTGCAAGCGCCGGGAAGAATCGGGTTTCATTCGCGGATGTATCAGGGTGGCGGTCCTGAGTAAGCCTGGGGGCGGCAAATTCGTGAATCCGCCGCTGAATACACGAGAGGAAAATCGGCCATCGATTACATAATGTACACTCATAACGCATCTCGGAACTCGAAAGATTCCGGAAACCCAAAATTTAAGGTGGGTTTGGGCCAAGGCCAAACTTGAGTTGACGTAGACCTACGTGTCGCTCAGTTCTCTTCGGAGTGATACTGGTTTATTTCAGTATTGCAATTATGCAGTTATGATACGAGAAATAAGTTCAGAGAACGCTACATCCGAATGAGATTTCACAGCCAATCGCTGTACTCCTAAGCAGATAGACACCTTCATTTTCCTCATAAGCCACAATACGTTAAATCATGTGGTATACGACTATCGAAGAATCTCTCGATCACTGAAGACACCGATGTTTCCTCGAATCGGAGAAACTCCGAGAGCGCTACGCACTGATTTATTTGCAAGGATAGTTGTTGTTCTCGATTTGGTTCTTCCGAACCCTGAAATACGTGAATTCCGGGGTCCGAGAAGTAAATGGAGGGATAAACCCTGTGAGCGTGATCACCGAGTCGAATCTGTATATCGAGAGAGAGAATTTCAAGATGGGCGCCCCCCGTCAGAGCTGATGATTGAAATCTGATACGGCTTGCCACCCCGAGGGCATGTAAGATCACGTCACCGATCGTGTCCGTGTCTACAGCCGGTAGTGGCTGTTTTTGCCCTCTACTTCGTGCACTGCGCGGCGTCTCCGTGAGCGGCTGTCGGACAGATGGCGCATGCGCAGTGCCCGGCGATTCTTTCCGAATACAATCGCCGACATTACTATCGCCCGAGCTTTCGATCTCCTTACAACTGATAATGACAATGGTAGATAATAACAATATCCTTTGATTTAACTCTGCTATTCCTAAAGCATTAATCAAGTAGCTCTCAACTAAGCATGAAGTGTAGAGACAAGGCGGTTTGACCGACCGAACCAAAACATTAGCACAACTATCGCCGGCCGTGAACATCTGTATGTCTTTTCCCCATGTTGCGCAACCTGCCCCCGTGGGGCTGTTCGTCACACTCCCCCCCTGAAATGCAGGCCCAGCCGGCATTCCGAGATCATACTGTCGATGGGTCATGTTGGCGCCGTTTTTCCAAATTATGCCCTCTCTTCTTTTTTGTTTCTGCTCTCTGGGAGGCGATCTCAGCGCGCGTTCTCTCACTTCGGCTCTTGTATGTGTCTTGAGATCACTCTGATACTTTCGTGATTAATACTTCCTCGCGTGATTGGAACACATTCTTCGAGGGCCTCCAAGTAGAGGCCCGTCGGAGAAGTCGAACCGGAGCTCCGAAACTGGCTTCGTTGTGATGCCACAGCCCTGGTTAAGCTCGCCTGGCTTGGCCTTACTGAAGAAGAGCGGGCCCCTTTTCGGGAGGCCTCTCGTGTCTGCCGCGGGCGAGTACGGGGCCATCAGCCCAGCTCGCTCAACGTTCCCCCCGCACCTCGGGTGCTGAAGTAAGTGTGATGTTCAGTTCTTGCTCTCTCTCTTACCACCATGTGGTCTTATATAACTTAATTCTTTGTTGTGTTGACTCAATTTTGATTTTTGTGCAGGTGCATTGTCCCATCCGCGTGGCACGCAGGAGATTATATCTACCTGCTGCGCATCACATCGAACAAATGGCCCCGGGCCATGACCGTTCCTGCAGGAACCCCACGGGGGGAAATGACGCTCCCGGAGCCGGCCCCACCGTGCAGGGCTGTGTCGAAGCTCTTGCCCGTCGGAGTCATCGAGGGTACCGGCGGCTCCAGGAGCAAGACGCCCGCGCCTCGGTTCCGTCCTACGAGGAGGTCCGGGAGCGGATTTTCTCCCGTGTTGGGCCCCAGGAATAAACTTCGCCTCGGGCTTTACTCCCTGTTGTACCCAGTATTTTTCCTTTCATCGTCATCCCTGCTATGATCCGTTCTTCATCGTATACTGTTCACTTGTCTGGGGAAATTATTGGGTACTAGCGCTCCCGGTCGCCGCTTGGCGGCGACTCGGTATCGCTAGACTCACTACATATGCGCTGGCTCCGAGTGCGCTGGCTCCGAGTGCGCTGGCTCCGAGTTCGCTGGCTCCGAGTGCGCTGGCCCCGGGTGCGCTTGCTCTGGTCGCGCGTGCTGAGGGTGCGCGTCCAGTTTCCCTGCTTCCCTGCTTCCCCGTTTCCCTGCTTCCCTGCTTCCCTGCTTTCCCGTTTCCCCGCTTCTCTGCTTTCCCGTTTCCCCGCTTCCCTGCTTTCCCGTTTCCCTTTTCATTTTCCCGTTTCATTTTTCCTTTCATCGTCATCCCTGCTATGATCCGTTCTTCATCGTATACTGTTTACTTGTCTGGGGAAATTATTGGGTATATTTTCTTGATTGATCTGATGAATATTTGTCCCCGAGCCGTCTTGACTGTGCATGAGCGAGCTTTCTCTGGTTTCGTGTGCTCTGGGAATCCAATTACTCGGCATAGCGGCCACAGAGCCCTGTTGTGGTTTGTGTCTTCTAGAAGACACACATCTCCGATTTTCAACGGCCGAGCCTCCACCGGAACTCTGTTGTGGGCTGTCCTCAGAAATTGAAGATATTCGTTTTGAAACTTTTTCCAGTACGCGTTGAGAATTCTTTGTTGGTGCGTCCAACGTCGTGAGAATATTATTTTGTCGAGAGAGAAAGAGTGCACTCGACTTTTTCGGCTTTTCCGCCTGTTTCCCCAGACCCTCTTTGAAGTACGCTTCTCGGATGAGTCTAATGAGACTCAGCCGGGCCGCCCTCATTTCCGATGGCTCGATCTCGTTGAAGGTTTTCTTTACTGGTGTGGCTCGTTTTCTATCTGCTATTCTCTTTTTGGCGAGGCGAGATTTTTCGATCAATCTCTGCATGAGAGCTCAGAATCTGATTGCTAGGCCCCATGAAGAAAAGCTGTGCTCGAAGAATATTTCCGGTGTTTTCTCCGTTTTGGGTGGGTTCAGCGACATGTTGATCGCGACGATCGGCTTACCTTCGTCTTCCATGACATATTCTTTCGGGGAAAGTGCTGCGTTTTCCGCCTTCATCTCCGAATGTAGTTCCTCGTCCGGCAATTTGAGCCATGACGGTCCCGTGAACCATACTTCTTTGGTCGCTGCCTGGGATATGTCATATCCTCTTGAAAGATCGTCTGCCGGATTTTCTAGGCTTCGCACGTAATTAAAATGTGCGTGGTCTACCAAGTCCTGAATCCGCCTCACTCTATTCGCGACGAAGGGTTTGAATTTTTCTGGCTTAGAGCGGATCCAGCCGATGACACTTGAAGTTTGCCGACTTGAGCCACGCAGCCAAGGTGTTTTGTTTCGGATCGACTTCTTTCTATTGCTCCCAAAAACGGATCTTTACAATCGGATAGACACCCGGGAAAACCGAGGCCGAAAACCTGCTCTTTCGTGAAGAATATTCTGCCGGCTACAGGGATCGAACCCACGCCTCTCCTCGCACAAGCGTTGTCCTCTCACGAAGAGAAACGCAAGTTTGCTACAGGCGCGATAAGCACTCGACCAATCGTCGGTAACGTCAACGAGCGAGAAAAGCTAGCACAAGCAAGACATCAAGCTGCACCAGCAGGGAGCGGAAATATGATCCACCCTACATCAGATGGGGATTCTCGGAGACCGGCGACGAGGCTCGGCTGACGCCCTTTGTGTTATTTGTGAAATTGCGCTAAGCAACAGTTTTTTAGTTCCGGCGAAGTTGTACCGGCATTCTGATCACAGAGCATCCCGATCTGGCTCCCTATCCTCCGTCGTTTTTGGAGGCAGCAGAAACGGATCACACCAAATCGCAGACAAAGTTGTCCTTGAGCGGGAATAGCGGCCATCCCCGCGGAAGTTATCCCGACGACAATCATGCTGACTACCGTGTTCCTTGACAAATTATCATATTCTGGCCCTCTTAATCACAGCCAAACCTGCCCGTTCCCAGCACCAATTCTCGAATACAAGCGACGAAGTCGACACCTCAGACTAGAATCTCGAAATCGAACATCGAGAACGAAGCACTCGTCGTAATGCCCACACTGAAATCACCGCTGCAAAATCTGCTGAACAATTTGAACAAAGAGGTCTGTTTCGTTGGAATATTGATTCTAGGATAGGAACGCTGGACGGAAACTTCTAAGAACACCCTCTGCAGATGGGAACCCAAATTCGAGCGATAGACATCGCGGACCTGCTAGAAGACACGACCTTAGGCGAGGTGACCGAAGCCTCTGGGATCTACCCTCTGATGATGTGGAGGAAGGAGCGGGGTCTGAGCCAAGAGCATACGGAGAAGGTACTTGAAAAAGTAGTGCTTCGCTGTTTGCGAGACAAGGGAACAGCGAAAGTCTTTCTGAGAGAGCTTAAGCTAGAGGGATCGATAAGTGACACCAAAATTGCTGTTGAAAGCCTCATGAACGACGACGATGAGACTCGTGAGTTCCTTTTGTGTGACACTATTGTGATTCTTCTTGATGGGGTTTCCTTAGACAGTAAAGGGAACTTCACTAATCTCTCGCATGTCTAGTCATGAAGGTTGATGACGACTTCTTCTGCGGCGGAGGCATCGAGTTCGAGCAAATGCTGAAGCGCCGCGGGAACCCATCCAGATTCGTAATGCGAGAACTCTTTGGGATCATTCTCCACGCTTTGATGAGTTCTCAAGAGCTCCCGCTCGCAATTCTCATCCACAAATGGGGCCGCGGAGTCTCCTTCAGAGATGGAAAACCCGTCGACTTCGATGTAGAGGAATCGTCAAAAATTGTCTTCGCCGTCCTTCACGACCTGATACAGCCAAGTGGGCTCCTAATCAATATATTCATTGGGAACGATATGGCACGCCTCATCAAAACCTCATGCAGCTTCAACCTCAGCGGCCGAGTCCGAGCTTCTTCGAGATCAGATCGCCTTCGCACTCTTCGGTACAGATGAGGAGGTCCCGGCTAGTGCAACACGTAAGCTCTTCCGCCGTTGCGCACCTCACCGGCCGTGCGGGCGAGGCGCACACAATCGGCGAAAACTTGGTTAAGACCTGTGTTACGACGATCCCCCGGGGCATTCCTCTCAAGGAAAACTGTCAAGATCCTTGGCATTGGATGCCCGAGAAGAATGCGGTTTGCTACTGGTACTCTTCGGAAACACCTCGTTTGCGCAAGGGCTCGATAGCAAGCGATGTTAGAGAGCCGCCGCCGCGTCGCGAAGGCAGCGGCACGTGCGGGCGCACGACTTCCCATCCTCTCCAGCAGCTCCCCCACGGGCCTTTTTGATAAATCTAAACGAATCACAGCCTGTTATCAGATCATCCATATATACATCTTCCATGATCGCCTTCGATGCGACAGGCTGTTCAGTCTTGAACTTGGAAGCATGGAGTCTAATTACCGAAATCCTATTGAGATTCCGTGTTCACAATGTTTGTCTTGTCGGGGACATAACTAAGGCTTGCATGACGGTCGGGATAGAGGAGCAATTCAGAAACAATCTATGTTTCTAGTGGAGCCCATTATTGAATGCAAAGGATTTGAAGGCGTTCCGGTTCCGGATGGATAGGAACTGTTTCGGAGTGAAGGATGCTCGATTCAATACAATTTCGGTTGTTAGACGAACCTAAATTCTTCTGCTAGCAGGCGACTGAGGCAGCTCAGACGGGAGCACGCCACAAGCCCTACGTGTTTACATTCATGAACGCATTTCTAGCGGGGAGAATTCAGAGTTCAGCGGGGCTGGCGACTTGGTGACTCAACCTGTTTTGGCGAGTCATTCTGGGGTGACGGCGGAATCGATCCAGCCGGTAGCCATAGGAGTCCAGCCGGAAGCCAGAGGAATCCAGCCGGTAGCCAGAGGAGTCCAGCCGGTAGAAGACGTTCGTGCGGAGCCGGAAGACAGAGGAGTTCCGCAGGCAGAAAACGTTCTGGAGGAGTCCAGTGAAGAAGATGACGAAGAGGACCCTTTCTTCTGGGAGAACCGCCCCTTTGATGAACCGGAGGAAGGACGGCCGGTCGGGGAGCCGGTGGTGGCGGTCCGGCCGCGTGAAGGCGAAACGCCGGCAATGACGGCGCGGCGAGTTTGGAGCCAGCGGGTGGCGTCGACGGAGGAGTCTACGGCGGAGCTGAAGCCGGCGGGTCCACAACACCCGGCGGGATGGACGGAGGAGGACGTGCGAAATTCCCGGATGATGGCACATTACAAGTGTGCCATATGTTTGCTGGTGCCAGAAGACCCCCAGACGACGAAGTGCGGTCACCTATTCTGCTTCCTGTGCCTCGCGAAGGTGTCGAGGCAGAATCCGGCGTGTCCGACGTGCAGGACGGTGTTGAGGAGTGAAGACGCAGTGAAGAATCTATATCTGAATGGTAGCCGGTAGAGGTGGAATCGCTGTCAGGAGCCAGCGTAGGTAGCGTGACCGAATGTCGTGGTCACACGGAGGTGTAGACGGACGTTTGACGTTCGAGGTGTTAGATGGATGTTAGAGGTGTAGGATGTAACAGTGTGTGGCGAGTAGTCAGAGAGGACGGTCGCACAGCGACTATAGGTCGGCTGTGGCGGTCCCTGTGTGTGGCTAACAAACTAGAGGCGGCTATCGTTGGTTCGTTAATACCGAGGTCTTCATTCGCCGTATCCCAGGAAGATAGTGGCCCCGACAGGAGTTATCCGACGATCCGAATGTGATGGGCTGAACGAGCTAGAAATTCCGGTAGTCAGACTGCTAAGTGATCAGGAGATCAGATCGGCAGCACGTTGAACGTCGCGCACGTCTGTACGCTCAGAACATCCGAGGGGGGATACTCCAATCGGCCAAGTCAGCCTGTTAGAAGTGAGCGAAAAATACGCACGAGAGCGATGCTATTATAGATGTGAGTGGATAATTTCACGCGTTGCTGCCGATATCGTGCACAAGTCCGCCTGGCGGAGCACATTGAGTCGGCGTCTTGCAGACTCACGTAAGAAAAGCAGGGAGCTCCGTCCGAGTCACTCCGCTTTCTTGAACCATCCCGCAGCCGCGGCGTATTTGGACGGTAATGACTTCGAGTTCCATGGGGAGTCCATTCGGAGGCAGCCAGGACCCTCGAGGCCTCGACCTGGTCAACCAGGGGAGAGTTTCGTGGACTCCAGTGACAAAACGAAGAGGAGAAAAGTCGCTCCCTTGCTTCCTGTGGTATACAACTATCGAAGGATCCCTCGATCACTGAAGGCACTGATGTTTTTTCTCGTATCGGAGAAACTCCGAGAGCGATACGCACTGATTTATTTGTAATGATAATTGTTGTACTCGAGTTGGTTCTTCCGAACCCGGGAGTACGTGAATTCCGGGGTCCGAGAAGTAAATGGAAGGATAAGCCCTGTGAGCGTGATCACCGGGTCAAATCCATATTTCGAGAGAGATGTAATTTCAAGATGGGTGCCCCCCGTCAGAACTGATGATTGAAATCTGATACGGCTCGCCACCCCGAGGGCATGTTAGATCACGTCACCGATCGTGTTCGTGTCTACAGCTGGTAGTGGCTGTTTTTGCCCTCTACTGTCGTGCACTGCGCGGCGTTTCTGTGAGCGGCTGTCGGACAGACGGCGCATGCGCAGTGCTCGGCGATTCTTTCCGAATACTATCGCCGACATTTCCCGAGCTTTCGGTCTCCCTACAACTGATAATGATAATGGTAAATAATGATAACAATATTCTTCGACTTAAGTCTGCGATTCCTAAAGCATTAATCAAGTAGCTCTCAACTAAGCATGAAGTGTAGAGGCAAGGCGGTTTGACCGACCGAACCAAAACATTAGCATAGCTATCGCCGGCCGTGAACCTCTGTATGTCTTTTCCCCATGTTGCGCAACCTGCCCCCGTGGGACTGTTCGTCACACTTCCTAAGGACACCGAGGAGCTTCTCCATGCGAGCCAACTCGCTCTTCATGCATCCGGGAAGCGTCAAGCTACCAGAACCGTGAAGAACATTCTCTGTGGGCCGACCGGTACTTCTGCGGCTCCGAATCCATTCAAGACACTCCGCTCAGGGCTGAGGAAGCTCTGGATCTTTTCCTTGAGTGTAGGCTGAGGCGCCGCGGATATGAATCGCTGAGACCTAGAGCCTTGCCTGCGGGACCCAACCTTCACCCATCTTATAAGCGTCTGCAGCAAGCGAAGAAAACCTGTCCGCCTCCGAGGGAATCGCTCCTCATAACCGAGACAAGAGTTGAAATACGGCTGCAAGATCTCCTAGATCTGACTGCTCGAAGACTTCGTGCGGATCAGATGTCAGATTTCAAGCAGCTTCTGGAGGACGGACATACGCAGTTCGTATTGACCAGCAAAAGGGGCTGTGATAGGAGCGGCAGCCAGAGCATCTTTAAACAACGTTTCAGCGATTCTTTTGCGAGGGACGATTCTTTGTTCATGTTCTCTGCCGTGCCGCACGCAATTACCTTACTTAAGGCGCAGAGAATCGGTCGGCGGAATCTTGTGCCAGGATTTACTCAGTAGTGCCGTCCCATTAAGTTCATCTTCGAGAAAGAAACCACTTCGCGAATCAAGTCTGAAACCGAACTCGTCAAATCACAGATAGCGGCTTTGAGGCCGAGCAAATTCATTGTAGAGGGATACGAGATATATATATGGCGAAAATTGTAGTTCACGAAGGCGGATGTCGAGGTGATAAGTGCCATCACCGTTACTGACTCCACGCGAGTGTCTCATATATGTAAGGCTACTCCGAGGCAGAGAGCGCGCGGAGAGTTACCCCCTGATATTATCGAGAATTACGGTTTCGGTTTTTCGAGCAAATGAAAGCGAGGAAGTTCAATATCTAGCGACAATTCTAAGACAGACTCGGACTTGATGTGGATCAGCCGAAATTTTTCGAGAATGCAAGTGTGACTTCCGCGATCACTGACCTCGGCGAGAGCCTGGTAACCAGATTCCGTGTTATTCTCCGGACTCTCTGTTGGAAATTCGAAGTTAATATTGAAAGGTTCGAGATATTCCTGAAAGAGACGAAGCGAGTTCTGTTGCACACACAGTGGAAAAGTCTATTTTAGTCGACCTCGTAGAGTCAATCACTGGGCAACTGTCAAGACGTTTGACTCCTTGAGTGCAAGCCTAGCGGATAGCAGGGAACGGGTAGTTCCTTCGTCGGCCTTGCCTCTACGAGAAGTTGTTGTCTTGTGTACCGCTGTCGGCACGCCCGCGCGATCCTCTGAAGGAGAGACCTCGCGACAACACCTGACTGACGTCACGGCGTCTTCAAACCTCGACAGCCCCCAGCTCCATTGGTCGCGGTCACGACCTTCATTGAATACAAGTATTATCTCTAAGGACTTCTCAGTACTGTCCTCGACCTATAATTATGGGCGTATCACTTCCAAATAACTACGCTCTCTGAGAGTCGGTGGTCGACAGACCGAGTGACTGACCATCACTGTGACTGTCACCCACCATCAGCTGTGTGAGACGTCTGGCGTAACAGGAGTGCCGCCGAACAGCCTCCTTCGGAACTGTCCGACCCCGAGACCATTGATATTGACTGGGTAACGCATATTTACGTACCCGTCTAGAGAGACGATCGAAGCTCGTGCTTGTGTGTCTACCTAACAATGGATGGTAGGATTCTGTCTCTGAAATGGGATATTACAGATGCTTCCACTCTATGTCCCTGGAAAGAGAAGTGGCTACGCCTTGACTCCGCGATCGACACTTTGCTCTCTTGAGATATCTTGTTTCCTTTGGCATGTAACGGAAAATCGAAATGACGGAGTGCATTGGAACTTGATATGCCAAACACTCTCGGTGCACATTGGGGAACCTGAGCTCGGCTTCTCTCGGAGAGCGTAAAAACCTTCCCCGCGTCGAAGATTCCGAAAAGCGAATTCCTCCGCTCACACTCAGTGGTCATTCGCGCTCTGTTCGTGCTGACAACCCCTTCGACCTACCCGAGAAAAAAGCTCTCTTTCCGTAAGTTGTCCCTCTTCTCTCCTCGTTTATCGACATCCTTTTTCCAAACCCCCACCTGCCGTATCCACGCATGGCGTTCCGTAATCAGTGTTCCCTTCTCCTCGTCAGACCACGAGTAATGAAGGAATTCCCACCTCGTCCGGCGGGATACTCAGTCTTGAGTACCTGTTGATGGCTGCTCTGAGGAGGGGAAAATCCGGCCGCTGGGTTTCCAGTGCTGTCCCCCGCCAAGCACCGCCGGAAGCAGCAGTGCTCCAGGATCCGCCATGCACGAGACCGTGCCGGACGTCTTCAGAGAGACGAGCGCCCAGCCGTCCGTCAATGTGCCGGCGCCGAACGAGGCCAGGGAAGCCGCTGCCAATGGCGCGCCGAAGCCGACGGAAAGGTCGGACTTGAATCAATCCGACGCCGACGGCGAACCGCCGTCCGTGATTATCCAACCGGCTGCCGCACCGCCCATCGCCCCAGCGGCCACCGCAGCAAACTATGTCGATCTGCGCCGCCCGCCCTTTCACTCGGGCCCCTGGTCAACCTTCGAACACTCCAAGGAGGAGTTGTTCAACTCAATGCCTATGGCCCGAAGAAGCACCGGGAGGGAGATCCATGACTTCGCCTATCCGCTCTGGAACCGCATGAGCGAGTCCGACCGGCGAACACGTGGAGCATCAAACTCCATCTTGTTGGGAATCCGCGAGGATCCCAGTGAGCGTTAGCTCACAGAGCAGGCGCTCAGTCGGCAGGAGTCCGCTGTCCGGAGTTTAGAGTTGTTTCGGCACACTGTTCAGATGATCTCCGCGGGTCGAGGGCTGGTAGGGAAGGTGCGTCTCAAGATTGAGGACGCAAGGATTGCGTGTGACAGAAGAATCTGCGTCTGATGCTTATTTCAATGTGTCTTATATACCGTCCGGGTTTCATAGACCCTTACAATGAAAAAACGGAAGGAGTTCTTGTTGTAGGAAATTCTAGAATAGCTACACTCAGTCTTCTAAGCAGAGCGTTTCCTATGTCTCCATATATAGAGTTGAACCTGTTTCGTTCTATTACTGGTGACCCGTTACCGTAGGGTCTCTTCTTCCGGATGACACCCGGAACATCTTAACCACTTCCTTACATGTACTGACTAGTAGGAAAGAGCTAGGCTCACTAGTATATAAACCCTGAGTCTCTTCAATAAACTTACTGTGGTGTTTGCCTCTACACTTTCTACTGAACCTCTGGTTGTTCTCCTTGAGTGCGTGAGCTACTGTACGTCCGAACCTAACCTTCGACCAAGTTACCACATCACGTTATCAGCCCTTTCGCTCGCTACACGTAGCTCCGTACCACGACTCCTTAGGACACCCAACATCAGAGGGTAAGTTACTCTTAAAAAGTAACTCGCAGCTGCACAGGTTTTTTTTATCACGGCGTATCTCATCATTGCTCCTGGACGCTGGACGAAACCGAGAGTGACGGTTTCTTGTTAGTCCCGTCTACAAGAATCATGGCCGATTCATCTGATGCAAGCTCTGAAAACTCGTCTGGTTCAAATCGTCCTTATGCACGTCTAAGTAGTGTGACTCTCGCGCAAGATGGCCACAATTTTTATGGCCTGGAAAACAGTGATACCAGTCATATTAACGACAGAGCCTCGAGCATGGGACACGGTTAAGGAAAGGTCCCCAGCACCGACAAAGACTACAAAAAGCTGGAAGCTTTTGCGAAAGCTGTTCTTCTAAACTCAATAGACCAAAATCTCTTGACTTCAAAATTCTATGGCAAAACAGAAGATTCTACTTCTAAAGATATTTACGATCAACTTATCGCTCATTTCGAAACCAAGACCGCTTTAGCGAAATCTATGGCACTCACCAACTTCATAAACTTCAAATACAACCCTGCCAAGTCTACGATCAAGAATCTGAATACATTCAAAGCCTTGAACAATCAAGTCACTGCTACAGGCACAGCTCTTGACACCGGAATGGTGTGCCCTCGCTTACTCCAATCTCTTCCACACTCATGGGAAAACTTCAGACTTTCATACTCCGTCTCGGCTCCCACCACCCCGTCCTTGACAACTCTCTTAAACTTAATTGAGTCAGAAGCCAAAAGACGCGAAAATGACAAGCCAGATAGAAACTCTGATCCATCTGCTCTCTTCTCTAAACTATCCCTTGGTCCCAACCGTCGAAACAATCGACACCCTTCGAATCGATCATATAGACGCCCCACTCGCTACTCTTAAAACAACTCTCAAGATTACTATCGACCCCCGGCCTACTCCAACCAATCTAGAAGAAATACTACTCGGTATTCGACTCGACGAAACTCTTTCTCGTCATGGAATAACCAGAACCAGTCTCGCGCTCCCAATCGCTCAAACCAAAGAGGCTCCGTCAACCCAAGACGCTCCAACCGAGCGAACGCTCACTTGACTGAAATCGCTGAAGATCCAGAGCAGGAAATAAGCATCTTTTGCACTGCACACTCTGAAGACGACCTGGACACCTGGCTCATAGATTCGGGCGCGTCAAATAATATTTGTAACTCCATACAATCCTTTGCGCAATACGATGACTTCCGATCACCTCGAATTGTACGAGTTGGCGGAACTCAAAAATTGCTTGCCTATGGAGAAGGAGACATCTACTTACAAGTAGATGCGGATTCGAAGCATTTGACCCTCAAATTGTCAAATGTTCTATTCGTACCGCAAATGCGACGCAACCTAATATCGATGGCCTGCCTAATGGCAGACAATTGGTCTGTCAAAGCATCGAAATCAAAAATCACCTTGAACAAAGACTTAGCTACTCTTTCTGTTCCGGTGAGAAACGGTCTCTTTGCCCTTCACGCAAGAATTGTGACACAACCCGAAACCGCCGTTGAATGCTTGCTATCAATGTCACAAAAGAATCTAACCCTGCAGGAAGCTCATGAAATCCTCGCGCACATTAATAAGCGCTACGTAAAAGAATTCTTGAAACGTGAAGGAATACCTTACATAAATGACCAGACAACCTGCGCAGCATGCCTAGCCGGAAAACTCAACCGAGCATCTTATCACTCAAAACCAACTTCCTCGGCACCACAGTCTACGGGATTCATAAGTACCGACCTCGTCGGACCCGTAAAACCATCCCTTTGCGGGGCCAGATATTTCATGAACATGCATGACCATTACTCCAAATTCAACAAGCTCTATCTTCTGAAATCAAAAGATGAAGCCTCGGAGTACATATAGCAATTCATCCTCTGGTTCCAAAATCAAACGGGTAAGAACATTAGAGCCATATTGTGTGATTCCGGAACGGAATTTGTCAACCTAAAGGTAAAAACAGCTCTAGCCAACATTGGCGCTGAATTAATCACGAGCAATCCGTTTACACCCGCTCAGAACGGGAAAGCGGAACGAAACAATCAGACTATCATCAAACTGGCGCGAACACTTTTGGCATCCTCGCAGCTCCCCAAATATCTCTGGGCGCAAGCTTGCCTGTTCGCTGTCCATAGCTTGAACATTACTCAAAATTGCCCTCACACAAACAAATCTCCATATGAGACAATTTACGGCTCTAAACCCAAGATTACTCATCTTCATCCGTTTGGTTCCCGCTGCTACTTCGTTGATCAGCAGGCAAAGGAAAAGTTTAATGCAACAGGCATCGAAGGAAGATTAGTTGGTTACACCGAACGCGTTGATGGCTTTCGAGTCTATGAACCCACAACGCATAGGATAATACCTACAAAAGACGTCAAATTCGTAGAGGGGAAAGCTTCTGACGACGCGCAAACTCCCGTCAAAATGACGAAGAAAACGGCCACAACCGCGCAAAAAACCATGGTAACCGATGATGAAGAGGACATCATTGAAGAGCCGCCTGATGAGAGCGAGCTAAGCAACATGTCAGATATTAACTCAGAGGATGATCGAGCAAACAGCTCTCCCTCAATCTCCCCTCAGGAGCACATGACATTACGAAGACGCACTACTATAAAGAAACCAAAACGATATGAAATCGAACTAAATGAGACTGAAATAAGGGAACCCAAAACATATAAAGAAGCAATGGCTTCTCCTCATGCCAAAGAATGGCAAATTGCAATGCAAGACGAGCTCGACTCTATAAAATCGCACGGAGTTTGGTCATTGGTAGACCCTCCAAAAGATAAAAAGCCTATCAGCTGTAGATGGGTATTCAAAGTAAAAACCAACGCTGAAAACAAAATAGACCGCTACAAAGCACGCCTCGTCGTTCGAGGATTCAATCAAGTAGAAGGCGTAGATTACCAAGAACTCTACAGCCCCGTCGCCAGATTTGACACACTGCGTGTCTTCTTGGCAATCAGTGCAGCAAAATGCATGCACATGAAACAAGGAGACATAAAAACCGCATTTCTTTACGGAAAATTAGATGAAACCGTCTACGTAACTCAAGCCCCAGGCTTTGAAGACGGCACGAATCGCGTGTGCCTCCTGCACAAAAGTCTCTATGGCCTAAAACAAGCGCCGAGATGCTTCAATAAGAAACTCGCAGAAGTCCTTAAGAGCCTTGGCCTGACACAAAGTCAAGCGAACCACTGCCTATTCATCAAAACAAACGAAAACAGAGCTTCTTATGATCTCCTCTGATCCCGGTCTCCTCCTCGGTATGCAGATCACTATTGATAAAGAACACAATATCTGGATTAACCAAGAGAAGTATACCAGGAACATTCTGAAAAAGTTTGACATGCAAAACTGCCGAAGCCAGTCCATTCCAGCAGACTCCGGCATTTACTCAATTGAGTGTACGTCAAAAGACAGCCCAAGTCCGACAAAACGACCCTACCGAGAACTCGTAGGCTCGCTCATGTACCTTGCAATAGCCGTAAGAATCGACATAGCCTTCATTGTCAGCTGGCTAAGCCGATATCTAGACAATTACACGGAAGCCCACTGGAACGCTGCATTAAGAGTTATGCGGTACTTGCAGGCTTCATCGGATCTATCAATCGTTTATAAAGGCAACGGTGATCCAACCCTCACAAAAAGTCTAGAATTTCACACGGACGCAGACTACGCTGCTTGCAAGGAAACACGCCGAAGTGTAAGCGGACTTGTGTGCAAACTAAACGGCGGACCCGTTTTATGGCAATCTCAAGCTCAAAAATCGGTCAGCCTATCAACAACCGAAAGCGAATTCATCGCGACTACTGAAGCCGCCAAATCCGCTCTCTGGATAAGAACTCTCTACACCGAACTGAATATTTCGGTAACTCCGACCATATTCGTGGACAATCAGGGTGCTCTAAAACTGATACAGAACCCTCAGTTCCACAAACGTACAAAACACATACATGTACGCTATATGTTCCTGAGAGAAGTTTACGAGAACAAGCAAATCAAATTCAATTACATCCAGACTCAGAAGCAGTTAGCCGATCTTCTAACAAAGGCGCCACCCAAACCCACCTTTGAAAATCTCAGAAACCTTA
>NW_003804693.1:0-2046 GCF_000255335.2 Galendromus occidentalis
GATTGCACCTGGACCTTCCATACCAAGAAGTCCTTGTGACCATCGAACTTGGTAACCTGGAGTTTATCCATGGCCTGATCCTTGAAAGTTCAAACGTATTTCAGCGGAACTCTTCAAATCGGAAGCCACCCGGATTTCGTCACCACGTGATCGATGCACTCCAGCACGTTGTTGCACGTAGTCGAAAAAAAACCTTGTTCCTTCTTCGATCCTCAACCACACAGATGTTCACCAACGTCCTGGGCCCATAACCTGTTGCGAGGTTTGAGTCTGTGCTGTATTTGTTAGGATGGAACAAAGGTTGACGACACACAAAAAGATTGCACGTGCATTCGGTCCGACGTAGCTGAAGCAATTGAAGATCTTTTTGATTTATTGACATAACACTGTCTGGAAACCGAATCTGTCTGCGAGAGTCGCGCTCTAGTGCTGCGTCGTCTGCAACACAAATATCTCGCTGGCTCACTTGTCGACTACGCCACAAAAAGGAGCGGATGCTGCTGGAAATCGAGATGGAAATGACGAGGACGCATGAATCTAATCGTCATTGGTTTTCCAAACTCGAGTGTGTCCCAGGCCGGGACTGCCTGCAATCGGTGGAGATAAAATATGGAATGACTTCGCGAAATTCATGAACCGAACTTCTCCAACAACGACAGCCATTCCTCCTCCGGAGACAACTACTAGCACACACACCACCAGGGGAGACCGGCCTAGTTCCCAATTTCAGACACCCCCTTCTTCCAGGATCTGGGAGGAATTTCGGAAGACCACCGATATGGTTGGGTTAGCCTTTGTTGGGAAATGGAATCCTGGCGTGGGCGTCAGGATACCATCCAATTCCGAGAGACGCGGATCAGATCAATCTAAGGAGGAGGAAGTTTTTCGGAGAGCTCGCCGAATTTCCTCCTAGGGCATGGCGAGTGGATGAATCGCGAATATTGCCATGGGGACTCTTCCGCTATGCTCAAGAGAAACAGTGATCAGCAACACTCGTTTTGATCAATCCGTCCCGAACACTGCCTGGAACTGCATTTCAGAAGAAAAGTCGACAAATTCCCTTTTATGAGACACCCCAGGTTCCCTAATATGAGATACCTCAAATACCCGGATACCAGATACAATTCATTCAGCCGTTCGCGATCACCATTTGAGAGACATCATTCAGGGGAGAAATCGAGCGCTGATCCAGCTCGCAGCCGAATGTGTCGCATCTTTCGATTGAAGTTGCTCGTTGTCAGCCAAATCTCTTTCAAATCATGTAATCTGATCTCGTCTCGACTCGAAATAAGTGCCTTTTGAGAATGCTTTCGGCAGTCAGAAAACTGTTGGAAACTTGCCCTCTTTAGGACAATAACTTTCCATTGTTTACTGTCTAGAATCTTCTCGAGGTTTATGATAAGGATAATTGCACCAACTTGGTTGCCAAGACTCTGATTATTTATGTTTACTGTCACAACATCGTTAACTCTGTACCATTACATTTTCTGGAACTAATTCCCTCTGTACGAGCCTATGGAGCTCTGATGGTATAAAAGCACCTCCGAAATAAACCTCAGACACAGATTCTTCTGTCACACGCAAACCCTGCGTCCTCATTCCTGAGAGCATCTTCCCTACGAGACCTCGCCCCTCGGAGATCATCTGAACCCTGTGCCGAATCAACTCTAGACTCTTGGACCGTGGACTCCTACTGACTGAGCACCTTCTCAGTGAGCCAACGCTCAGGATCCTCACGGATTCCCAACATTCGTTATTGCGCACGAGTGAACTCTACAGGAAACTCCACACCAGAGTCTAAATCACCGAGGTGAGTCAAGAGGTCTCTAACGCTCTTGAATGATGCAGCGCGACACCGCGATCACGCTGAACGTCGATGGAAGCGATACTCCGAAGATCCGCTTCAACCCTGCCATGGTCCTCCGGGAGGATGGCAAGAACTACCTGACTTGGAAACATTGGCTCCGGACTCCTCCAAGCGGAGAACTACGCGTGGCAGGTAGTGAACGAAGAAATCAAACCGGACAAGGATCCAGCTATACTTGC
>NW_003804694.1:0-1011 GCF_000255335.2 Galendromus occidentalis
ACGCGCATAGGTACGTCATCAGTGCAGCACTGGCTTCTCCAGAGCTGAACGTCAGCCGCTCTCGCGTCTGCTGGCTCTCCATCAGCTGGTCGACAGCAGTGAGATGTCGAGCGCGCAGCGGCGGCTCCAGAAGCGATAGCGGCGCCAGGCAAAAAAGCAACAACACAATTCATCACGATAACGAGGCAGCCTCAGCGCTCCTCGGAATCTCAGTACGGGTTCAAATCCCGAGTGTTTTCCTCAAGTGATCAGATCTCGATCGGAGGTTCAATCCCTCCATCGTTGACATCCCACCATCTCCAGGAGATTCCCGTCTCTACGGATCTCTCCAAGAGAAAAGATTGTTTCGCGCAGCGCACTCCACGTGAATTCGTCAAGTTCAATCCCTGTGTTTTCATTTCCCGCGGCTCAGAACCGCGAGCGGGTGATCGTTCGCCACAAACTGGTGTCAGAAGTAATTCAAGAACTCACAGCCCTCCGAACACCTGGCTCTCAATCGAAAATTTTCCCGACACCGGCTCCTTCAGCGGAGCTCAGAGCAATCTCCGCATCCGAAAATCTATCGGGCTCAAACGTCGGAAATTTCTTCAGCACAGTGCTCAATCGTGTTCCCGCAACAATTTTGAGTGTACATATCAGCGCTCGGAGCCTCCGAAAGAGGATTTCCAGCTCGATCAGCGACTAAGCCTAACCTGCTGAGCCTCCATCCAGTCGCCCATCCCGAGAATGAGTGAACCATCAAACATTAGAAATAATGCCAATACCGTCGGTGGCGACCCGAGCAACAGTCCGAGAGCTCGGAGCTCAAGCCAGCGGAGTGCCAACACAAACGCACCGCCGCTTCCGGAGATTTTACCAGAATCGTTCCGAGCGTTGAGACTCCAGGAGGACTCCGACAGTTTCTTCGAGGAGGATCAGCAAATACCAGATTTCTCGCATCGTGGACGTCGTTCCTCGGCTCCTCAACTCGAACGGGATTACCAACCATCGGAGAACTTGAACAGAGGTGAT
>NW_003804694.1:5362-8674 GCF_000255335.2 Galendromus occidentalis
GACGATCTCAGAGATGAATCACAGGAAGAAGAAGACAGTCTCAACAGAGCCCTCATCGATCATTTCAGGAATACGACCTTCCGCGACGAGGATGGAAGGTACGTCCTCAAATTACCATTCAAGTCAAACATCAGGTCACTAGGTGACAATCAAAATCTCGCCAGATCGCGCCTTCACTCCTTCTTAGAGAAGCTCAAGAGGGATCCAATCAAGTTGAAGGCGGTCGACGACGAGATCGGTACCGGGTGATTTGAGCGCGGATTGATCTGAGCGCATGATCGATTTGAGCGCAAAATTGATCTGAGCGCAGAATTGATTTGAGCTCATGATTGATCTAAGCGCAATTGATCTGAGCGCAATTGATCTGAGCCGTTGGCCAGCTTTCTTTGGTTGAGCTTTCTCTGCGAATCCTGCATCCAGGTAGCCTTTGATCTCGTCGGTTCATGGTTATTTGAGCGCGGATTGATCTGAGCGCATGATCGATTTGAGCGCAAAATCGATCTGAGCGCAGAATTGATTTGAGCTCATGATTGATCTAAGCGCAATTGATCTGAGCGCGATTGATTTGAGCGAAATGGATTTGAGCGCAATTGATTCGAGCGCAAATGATTCGCGCGAAATTGATTCGAGCGAAATGGATTTGAGCGAAATGGATTTGAGCGCATAGTTGATTTGAGCGCATAGTTGATTTGAGCGCATAGTTGATTTGAGCGCATAGTTGATTTGAGCGCATAGTTGATTTGAGCGCATAGTTGATTTGAGCGCAGACTCCCGAGGCGCTGCTTGGAGAGTGTGGCTCGGCTATAAACCTCAGTTCGGGGCGGTGGGAGCGAACTTGAGGTTAGGCCACTGCGTGGCCTAACCTCAAGTTCTTCCCCACCGCCCCGAACTAAGGTTTAGTTCGCCTCACAATGTCAGAGCTCCGCATTGGGGAACCTAACCTAACCTGACTCACTATGTGGCCTTTCTTAAGAAAACATTCGTTGCGAAAGTTCGATAAACCTGGAGCCGACTTCTCGTATGAATCGAAGGAGCATTCCCAATAGCGCGCATCCGGAGTCTGGATTAACATGTTTATTCGAGCAAATTAGCGTCGATTAGAATTTGATGTTCTGTGCAACCGCCGTTAGATATTCGATTCTGTCATAATTTTCGTAGGATTCCACCAACTCGTTCAGACGTCGCTGTCTATCTCTGTAAACGCGTTTGGGAGGCGTGTCATTCCCTCGAGCTGCTGTATTGTCGACGCCGAATTCCATCATTCCTTGTTCAAGCTTAAGTTGCTCGATCAATTTATAAAAAGTCGGGTTGCTCGAACCCAGCCTCCGCTGGAAGGCGGAGTGCCAACCCTCCACTGCATTATTCGTTCGCGCGATTCCTTGACGGGTAGCTTCGTATGAATTCCACCATTCTAATGGAAACACGGCAGCGCCAAATTCCCGACCGATCCATGTCTTTTCGAAATAATTGACAAAACTAGACAGTGAAATCATGTTCGTTCGAAAGAATTCTGTCTCAAGCAATGTCCCGAAAGCTTGTCTCACATCTTTGCATGGCACAAAAGCCAACGCTGCCAACATCCGCAGATTCAGATTACAATCGAGATTGCTCAAGTATTGCTCGCGAAGGGTGGGCTCATGCTGGATATGTCGCCAAAGACATTGATTAAAATGAAAATTGCAACCTACAATGTCTGCACCCGGGAAGCTAGCTGAGACTTCAGCAATGACCGCCCGTTCGAAATCAAGATGAATTAATCGTGGCAGAAAGCCGTCAAGCGCCTCCTTGAGGACGCTGAAAAGACTCGCATACGTTGCCGCATCTTTCGAAGACAAAAACGAATATATCACCGGAACAGTTTTCCCAGACATCAGTTTGACATGGATCGTAAACATTTGATAGAAAATCGATGGACAACTCTTGAATGTACCATCCATAAACCACTCGTTACAATGCTTCAGAAGCTCAATGTTCCTGTGCGTGGCGAATACGATCAGTCTCTTTGGATCCCCGAGACCAGAGTCATGATGCAAGAATTTCTCACCAGAAGTCGTCACCTGGAGTAAGCGAGGGGACATGAGCATGAATTTCCAAAATATGATTTTCAAGGAATCTTCAATGAATTCCATGGCTAACCGTAAGAAACTCCGGAATCTCTAAATCAGCGCGTTGTGTTGGGTTCACTGGTAGTGATGGACCGGCACGACTTCTGTGATAATTGACTTGCTGTCGAAGAAGCGTCAAACTCGGCATTGCACCAGCAACTGGGGCTGAATCGATGCCACTTACAACCGATGCAACGACTGCCGACGCAACCGAACTTGTTTCTCGGAGGCTTGCTTCACGGAGCCGGTTTAGATGACGACGTGTCTCGATATCGATCGGATCCGGTGCGTGATTGTGCTCCGGCACCTCCTACGACATCAACCCCGTTAAAGCCAATTTCAATATTAGGTATTCTCCGGCTTCTCCAATGCTACCCTCATTCTCCGTGCTAATTCGTTTTAACTCACTCCATGTTCCCCGTTTTCGGTGCGTATTCGAGCCTTGCAACTCTTCTCGACACAACGCCAGCTCGTTTTCCCCAAAGACACACGATCCTTTCGATAGAGGAAGAAATCGACGCAAAGCAGCGGCTGGCCACGGCTGGAGTTCACAAACTGCAATGGCATGTTCTTGTTGAAATACAGACCGTTTTCAGTAAGGTAGCTGTAACATTCTCAGTGTGATTACGGATAGCATCCGGGCAATTCTTCGTGACCCAGATCTGAATGACCTCCACATTCAGATCTGTAATTGCAAGTGACCCAGTTCTGAAGAACTGGGTCCTCAGAACAATAGATGTGTAACGACCCAGATCTGAAGGGCTTCCCCCTCCAGATCTGCTTCCACAAGTGATGCTCTCCCCTAGGGTATATATACTGGTAATAAGACTCGCACAGTGAGGAGCTACTGATTCACACGAATCCCTGTATCTTTATTCCGCCGTGATCTTCCAGGCTCACAGCTTACTTTCAGATCTAGTGTCCACCGACTGACCACCAGTGGGTTAAATCCAACATTCGTTATTGCGCACGATCGAATCTGCGGACACTTGTGATTGAACTTAAGTTTTGTGAGCCCTTCTTTGTGAGTGACTCGTTTGTGTTCTTAGTGAAACAACGGTGCATCCTCGAGAAGTGCAAATGGCAACTCGAGTCAGACAACGAGCACAGGAAGATTCCACTAGCTCCCACGGCTATAGTGACTTAGGCGATGACCAGCCCGGGCCATCAGCACTAAGCTTAGGCGACACTAAACCACCATGGGGTG
>NW_003804695.1:0-1091 GCF_000255335.2 Galendromus occidentalis
TCCGAAAATCTATCGGGCTCAAACGTCGGAAATTTCTTCAGCACAGTGCTCAATCGTGTTCCCGCAACAATTTTGAGTGTACATATCAGCGCTCGGAGCCTCCGAAAGAGGATTTCCAGCTCGATCAGCGACTAAGCCTAACCTGCTGAGCCTCCATCCAGTCGCCCATCCCGAGAATGAGTGAACCATCAAACATTAGAAATAATGCCAATACCGTCGGTGGCGACCCGAGCAACAGTCCGAGAGCTCGGAGCTCAAGCCAGCGGAGTGCCAACACAAACGCACCGCCGCTTCCGGAGATTTTACCAGAATCGTTCCGAGCGTTGAGACTCCAGGAGGACTCCGACAGTTTCTTCGAGGAGGATCAGCAAATACCAGATTTCTCGCATCGTGGACGTCGTTCCTCGGCACCTCAACTCGAACGGGATTACCAACCATCGGAGAACTTGAACAGAGGTGATTCACATCAAATCATCAGACCTCCAATCATGACGATGAATACTTCGATCGGTCCAGGACCTACAAGGAACCTGCCGCCAACGATCGAACAGCCAATTGCCGCAGCGGTAGCAACTCAATTAACTTCCCCGGCCCCGGCAAACAACCCCAGCGATCCTTCCAACCCAGGACCGTCGTCTATCGCAAACCACGCACAAACCCCGATGGACCCAGATGAGTTGGAGTTCCTTAAATCAAGAGTGACATACTTCAATAGCAAGGCCTGCACGTTCTACAACGAGAACAGTGACAAAAGGGATTCCCTCGACCAGGTCGACGACTACAGAGAGACTCTCAACGGCCTACTGACAGAGTGGCTATCGGCGTCTCGGACCCAAGTAAGACAGCCTCAGAGGCCGAACTCTCAAAGTTACTTCGAAAGCTTCATCTTAATCGAGGAACAAATCCGACGCTCTTTAAGATATCTGAGAAACCTCCGACAATACTTGGTCAACTGCCTGTCGCCTCACACGGTAGACTCATCATTTGACCAAACCACTCGAGGCAGCGACCCCACTCGGGAACCGCCAAGAGCCTCCCCTCACGCGCCCCACAGTGGAGAGCCTCAACTCAGATCGAAGATCAACTCAGAG
>NW_003804696.1:0-3635 GCF_000255335.2 Galendromus occidentalis
TCCCGAAGAAATCAATTCAGACAACATCAGGGTCAGACCCAAGAGCATTCTCTACCAATTCAACCCGTTCAAGGGCGATGACGGCCTGCTCCGCTGCAGGACTCGGCTAGAATTCGCTCCGGAGTTGTCACAGGAACAGAAATTTCCGATCATCCTCCCAGCGGACTGTAATCTCTCCAGACTTATCGTCAGATACATCCACGAGAAGAAATGCCTACACTCCGGAGGCGTTTCCGGCCTTCTACATATTCTCAGAGAAGAATTTCTCATTATTCACGCAAGGAAACTAGCGAGACAGGTCATCTCCTCTTGCGCTACATGCAAAATCTTTCAC
Organism: Galendromus occidentalis; assembly: GCF_000255335.2. NCBI lineage: Eukaryota > Metazoa > Arthropoda > Arachnida > Mesostigmata > Phytoseiidae > Galendromus > Galendromus occidentalis. The sequence continues at coordinate 335 of NW_003804696.1, forward strand.
GGCCAGGCCGCAAGCCTCCCAATGGCTCCGTTGCCAGCGTTCAGGCTGGAAACGGCCCCACCATTCTACCACACAGGTTGTGACTTCGCCGGCCCCATAAAATACAAGAACGATTCAGGCGAAAAAGCGAAAAGCTACATTCTCCTTTTCGTATGCGCGGTCACCCGAGCGGTCCATCTCGAGCTAACAACCGACATGTCGACCTCAGAGGTCCTCGGTGCTCTACAAAAATTCGTGAACCGATACCCGTCGGTGACCACGATCACTTCAGACAATGGCTTATCGTTCCAGAGGACAGCAAAGGAACTCAAACTCCTGTACGATCACATCATCAACGGAGAAATAAAGAAATGGCTCGCAGACAAATTCATCAGATGGAACTTCATAACTCCGAACTCCCCTTCGCATGGCGGCTTCTACGAGCGCCTCGTGCAATCGGTCAAGCGACCGCTGAGGAAAGTTCTCGGAACATCAGTTCCCCACTTCCGGGACCTGGAGGTGATTCTGAGCAACATCGAGCTGATGATAAATAAACGCCCGATCACGGCGGTAGCATCAGGTCTCGACTCCACAGAAGCCCTCAGCCCGATGGACCTTTTGCACGGTTATCGAGGAGATACATTCTTTCCGCAGCATGCGGCCAACCCGATGAGAACCAAGGATTCGGACAAGATAATTTTCTCCAGGAGATGGACCTACCAACAGAGGATCCTAAACTCATTCTGGAAAAGATTCCACCGCGAATACCTGAGCTACCTAAGATCTGCTCATAACAGACTCCCCATTCCGGCCAGGCCGCTGAAAATCGGCGACATTTGTCTGCTGGAAGATTCGAACGCCAACCGGGCGTATTGGCCCCTCTGTAAGGTCATAGCACTCAAGAACGAGTCCGCACCTGAAAAATCGAAATCATGCACAATCAAGACGGCCACGGGCCAAATCTTCAACCGTCCCATCACGAAACTCTTCCCGATAGAGCATTCCCAGCCGAACTAGGCATTTCTTGAGAACCGACCCGATCTCCCAAAAAGTAAAACTGAGTCTTAATCACACAGACATTTATTTTGTCGAAGAAATAATTTGGAACACATTGGAGGAAGATTTAACTCCTGCCGGAACGCCTGGCGTTCCGCAAGCTGACCAGAACATCGGCCAGGCCCGGAGAAAGCTGGGCCGGCGGACGGCGTCGAACACGCTGGACAGGAGCCGGTGGGGTAGGCGGCAACACATATTGCCCGGTCCGGGGGTCGACCGGCCTTGGCGGCCGCTCATGTTGCGGCGCGATGCGAGGATCCTGGATCAACTGCTGTAGATAGGCTCGCCGCCTTTCGTTTCCCTCGGCTATCTCGTCAGAACCATGGATATCCGGCCAGGAGATGTTAATCGGCTCACGATCAAGAGGCACCGTGAGTTGATGGGATTCGCCAGTCTGCATATTATCCAGAAGCCGAAGGTAGGCACCGGCATGGGCCGCAAAGAGTGGTGGACGATAGCGGAACTGTCGGCTCAACAGGGGCTCCGGCGGCCGAGTGGTCGTTCTCCTTAAGAGAAAACGGGAGAAATCCCTGAACGGCTGCCGTTCTTCGTCAGTAAGGTCAAACCAGAAATGCCTTGCAATGTACTGACAATCGCGAACACGAAGATGTGTATTCTTCAGATCATTCTCCAACAACAGCTTGTAGACCAAGCCAAGAGGGGTGAGAAAGTAAGGATGTCCAGATCTGCGGGCTCCTGGAGCTTCTTCAGCCATTCTTCAAAGATGAGGAACACACTTGATCACAGATCCACCTCCGACGAGACCGCGCATGGAAAGGAATAATCGGATCAGCGCACCAGAGAGCAGAACTTGCCGTCAGGCGGCGCGATCTACATTGGCGCGAGTTTTCGAAGCGGGGAGCAGTGGTCCCTCTAAGTCGCAACTTGCTGGTCAACAGAATTCCGCGGCTCCTCGTGGAGTCTTCCCGGAATTCGGGGGGGGACTGTCACGGACGGAGGTAGCCGTCGCGTCACAGCTTGCAGAAAACACACACCTCGCCCAATCAGTACACCATACAATCAGCACATAACACACAGAGAGATCGAGTCGGGAACGAGTAACTGTCATTCATTTATAAATATTCTATTCAGCGGTTAATCCGCCATCCATTGTCCAGGACAAGCAGTCCTATCTGTATTATATTTATGAACTTGAACTTCAATATATAAGCACTGGGGTGTGGACGCGCATAGGTACGCCATCAGTGCAGCACTGGCTTCTCCAGAGCTGAACGTCAGCCGCTCTCGCGTCAGCTGGCTCTCCATCAGCTGGTCGACAGCAGAGAGATGTCGAGCGCGCAGCGGCGGCTCTAGAAGCGATAGCGGCGCCAGGCGAAAAAACGAAATCATCACGATAACGAGGCAGCCTCAGTGCTCCCCGGAATCTCAGTACGGGTTCAAAATCCCGAGTGTTTCCTCAAGTGATCAGATCTCGATCGGAGGTTCAATCCCTCCATCGTTGACATCCCACCATCTCCAGGAGATTCCCGTCACTACGGATCTCTCCAAGAGAAAAGATTGTTTCGCGCAGCGCACTCCACGTGAATTCTTCAAGTTCAATCCTTGTGTTTTCATTTCCCGCGGCTCAGAACTGCGATCGGGTGATCGTTCGCCACAATCAGGAATCAAATAATCACGAAACGAAGTAAGAACGCATAAATCTCGAGAAGAACCATTACTCGAGGAATTTCATTAATGTAAAAGGAGAAGGATGTAATATTTGAGAGCTCGCGCCACTTCACAGCGCCCTCTCAAGGGACAATCGAGATCTCTAAATAAACGATCTCACTCGTTCCCTGAACTGAGCGCAGTCATTACAGTCTCCATACTCCCATCGATTCTAGTGAGGTGATTTCGTCCCTCATGGCAGCCAGCCATAGATCTCTATCCTTAGATGCCATGGCTTCCTTGTAGTTCTTGGGATCACCGTGAGGTTCTTCCACGTTGAACATTGAAGGATCGATAGGTTTTCTCTTGGACCTATCTCTGAGGACTGGAGGTTCATAGTCAAAGTTCAGTTCCCAGTGCTTACGACGTTCAGGCTTCTGAGTGGGAACAGGAGCGGTTTCAGGCTGCGGAGGCGCTTCTTTTTGTTGTTCAGCTTCCGTTTCTTCTTCTGGGGTCACAGGCTCTCCTGAAGTAGAGCCCTCCCCAGCTCCATCGACGTCGTTCGACGGCTCTTCGGTTCCTTCGGGATGGTCGCTTTGTTCTGTTTCTGGATTTACCGGCAGCTCGCTCTCTTCTTTGCTTTCCTCTGGACTTGTTT
>NW_003804697.1:0-5551 GCF_000255335.2 Galendromus occidentalis
AAATCGCTTCGCATCAAGCGTTCCGGTCGTCCCATGAAAGAACTAATGGGTCTGATCAACGAAGCAGCCGAAGAAGCAGAGTGGGGGGATATAACCCTCGACAAAATGAAGCAATACATCCTCATGTTATCGCTCATGAACCCCGAAGACAACGATATTCGTGCCCGGGCAGCGAGACTTATGGAAGAGAACGAGGACGAATATAGCTTTCCAGAAATCATCGACGATCTGGAACATTTCGAACAACTCAAGAAGGATCTCAACCCGACGGCTAAAAGCCGCTTCGAGATCAACAAAATCCAAAAAAAATCACCGAGAGAAAACGCTCCACCGAAAGACGAGCAACAACCCTCCACGAGCAATAATTACAAGAAACCGTGCTACAGGTGTGCCAAAACGAACCATCATCACCGAGATTGTCGACACAAGAACACAACTTGTTCGATCTGTTCGAAAGTGGGCCACCTTCCTCGAGCCTGTTTTTCAAATCGATCTACGGATTTCACGCCTGATCGAAATGTTCGACAGATCCGGTTACAACCCAATAACGTCAGACGGTTCACAAAGCAGGTCACCATTAGCGGTCGGACGTTCAGCTTGACTCTAGATACAGGCGCGGAAGTCTCACTTATCTCTCGCCGAATCTGGTCTCAACTCAACAAACCAGCGCTACGCTCACCTACAGTTAGCCTGACGTTGGCCGACGGAAACCCCCTAAGAGTCATCGGAACGTTTCGCTGCGCCGTTCGCATGAACAGTCTCGAATTTCACACCGACTGTCATGTAACAGAAAACTGTGAATTACTCGGGCTAGACTGGATCCAAAGGGACCCAGAGTTGAAAAAGTTTCTCCAAGATCAGTCCAGGAACCCTCCCGCGAGGTCGATTCAATCTGTAATGGGATCCATCGACATCAAGGAAGAAGAAATCCAAAAGAATCTCAAGCGGAAGTTTCCTGAAGTCTTCACCGAAAGCCTAGGGAAATGCACAACATTCGAAGCGACTTTCAAGGTCAAAGAAAACTCCGCACCGAGCTTCAAGAAAGCACGTCCCGTAGCATATGCTCTACTTCCGAAGATTGTCGATGAAATCGAGCGACTCGTGAGCGAGGACGTTCTCGAGCCGACAGCCCATTCCAAGTATGCCGCACCGGTGGTCATCGTCCAAAAGAAAGACGGAACGATCCGGCTCTGCGCCGATTACTCCACGGGATTGAATAACTCAATCGAAGACGACGCTTATCCCCTTCCCACGGCCGAAAGTATCTTCGCGAAACTCAACGGCGGGAGATATTTTTCCCAGCTGGATCTCGCAGAGGCTTACCTGCAGATACCAGTAGAGAGTCAATCGCAAGAACTCCTTACCATCAACACGGCGAAGGGATTGTTCAAAATGAAACGATTAGCTTACGGGGTAAAGACTGCGCCAAGCTTGTTCCAGCGTCTCATGGACACTATCACCAATGATCTACCAGGTACAACCGCGTACCTCGATGACATACTGGTAACCAGCTCGACAATCGAAGAACACGAGGGAAGACTAGCGAAGGTGTTTCAACGTCTCCAAGAGAACGGACTGAGAATCCGCGAAGAAAAATGCTCATTCCTCCGGACGGAAGTGAAATTCCTAGGTTTCATTCTCAGCGGCGAAGGCCGAAAACCAGATCCCGACAAAACGAAGGCGATCGTGGAGATGCCCTCACCGAGAAACATCTCCGAACTCCGCGCAGCGCTGGGCATGATTACCTTCTACAGTCAATTTATCCCGGACATGAAAACTCTGAAAGAACCAATGAACAACTTGCTCAAAAAAGATGCAGGGTTCGAATGGACACACGCATGCGAAAGAAGTTTCCAAAAGATGAAGCAATGCCTCCAATCGGACCTTCTGCTAACACATTATGATCCGAATCTACCAATCATCATAAGTGCTGACGCGAGCCAGAGTGGAATTGGCTGTGTATTATTGCATGAAATGCCTAATCAAACTCAGAAGGCTATTATGCACGCATCGCGCTCCCTTTCCGATACTGAACGCAAATACAGCCAGATCGAAAAGGAGGCACTCGCGCTCGTTTATGCTGTCAAGAAGTTCCACAAATTCATCTTCGGTCGAAAATTCATCCTCAACACCGACCATAAGCCATTACTCTCGATATTCGGCTCAAAAAACGGTATCTCAGCCCACTCGGCGAACAGACTACAACGATGGGCCGTGATTCTCCTGGATTACCAATTTGAAATCCGGTACAAGAAAACGACAGACTTCGGCGAAGCCGACGCCTTGTCCCGCCTCATCGTAGAACAACAGAGTCACCTCGACGGCAACAACGAGCTGCCCGACAAAGTCATAGCGAGCATCGAATTAGACGATGAAAACTCCCTCGACGAAAACATTGCGGCTCTACCTGTAACCAGAGACGAAATTCGAAGAGGGACCTTGTCCGATAGAATCCTCTCTCGAGCCAAAAAGTTCATCGACAGCCAGTGGCCAAAAATCTCTCGCGAAGACGCCCTCTTCGCCTTGTACTCGAGACGGAGTGAATTGAGCATCTCCGGGGGCATCATCTTGTTCAGAAACCGAGTCGTTATCCCGGCCGACCTCCAGAAGGAAGTGCTAACCACTCTGCACAACGGGCAACCCTGGAGAGACGAGAATGAAAGCACTTGCGAGATCATACGTGTACTGGCCACAAATTGACGACCAAATCAAGGAGTTTGTCAGATCCTGCGATGACTGTCAGCTGGCCAGTAAGAACCCGGTAAAGATCCCATTATCGCCATGGGAAAAGCCAGAGGGACCCTGGAAGCGAATCCACGCGGACTTTGCCGGGCCAATGAAAAACGTGCATTATCTCATCATCGTTGACTCGTTCTCCAATTGGCCGGAAATCATCCCAATGAAGAAAATCACCACAGCAAATACGATCGAGGCATTTGAAAGCTTATTTACCCAATATGGTGTTCCTGAAGAAATCGTCACCGATCATGGAACCCAGTTCACAGCTCACGACTTCAAAGAATTTTGCCGTAGAAACGACATAAAGAAATCTTTCTCGGCCGTCAACTTCCCGCAAAGCAACGGGAGAGCAGAAAGGATGGTAGATACATTCAAAAGAGCTTTGTCAAAAATGCAACGAGAAGGCACCACCTCCGCAAACATCCAGAAATTCCTGAGGTCATATCGAACGATTCCATCGCGAGCCTTAGACGGAAAAACGCCTGCAGAAATGTTCACGGGGAGAAAGTTCCGAACCGAACTCGACATGCTGCTCCCACAAGCTGAAAAAACCAATGCCATTGCTTCAATACAAACTTCCAGGTATGAAGCTCGAATGAAAAAGAACTTCGATAGACATCACGGAGTTAGAGAGAAGAGCTTCGAGACAAACGACCCGGTGTATGTCCGGATGGAACGACACAACAAACAATATTGGGCCCACGGTAATGTGGAGCGGCGCAACAATGTCATGTATGATGTTGAAGTTGAAAACCGAACAACATTGCGACACGCGAACCAATTAAGACGGCGGCACACTCCAAACCAACACCGCCAAGGAGATGTCTACGACGGTCTCATGCTGGCTTTCGAAATGCCCCTACCCAAACGGAGAACGACAACTCGAGGGAGGGAGGAGACCCAAGTGGAGAAGCAGATGTTCCAGACCCCAGAGCCGATATCACCGATCATTTGTAAGATGGAAACCCTGTGCAAGAAGATTAAGGCGATGGACGGCCAAGCCGTGACCGGAGACGAACGAGATGCGCTCATGGAGTCGATCCGAGCCCTTGAAGAACAAGTAGGAGAAGCTGACCCTGAAATTCGAGCACTCTTACAAGAGACCCAACGGGTCATGAAGGAAACAGACATGAAGGCTGACGACGTTTCACAACTTCTAGAAAACTTGTCGATCCAGGAAGCACCATCTCAACCAACATCCTCCCGGTATAGCGCACATCAACAAGCAAATACCGCGCAGCAGAGCCTGGCAGACGAGATCGCGGAAGCGGTAAGGTCGGCTCGCCCATCGGTGGAAGATGTGGCCACAACCACCGCTGAACGCTCCGCGACAACCAAAACCCGAGGACCGGAAGCTTCAGTTGAAATCCCATCGGACCTCGGCCAGGAGGGAACTTTCAGAAGTGGGGCCACGAGCGATAGTGAAGAAGACCCGTCACCACTAGAACGGTCTATTTTCGATAATCAAGAGCCGATAGCGTTCAAGTCACCAGAAGAAAACCGAATCGCGCTCCCAACGCGGAACAGGAAGCGAACTTCCTTTCTCGACGTAACTCACACCAAATCCCCCCGCTACAAATCTCGCAAGAAATACTGAAATTACCATTTCCAAGTTACCACCAATAATTATTATCTTCTCTTTCTTTTGTCGGGAAGGTGTTGGGATCATGGAGTGACCCATAGAGATGCATAGCCCTCTCCCTTGAGAGTGGAGAGACAAATTCCCCTTTTTCTCCGAAATAAATACAGTCTATGTTCTCACCTCGAGCGCGCGTGATCTACTAGTTAAGAAGTTATAACAGAAAGGAAGAAAGCGTGATTAAATGCACAAAAAGCGCCTGATTTACGGGCTCCCGCCGCCCCGGTTCTCTCACCGCGGTATCCGGAGGGAGCCATACGCTCATATTCGATAGGAGGCAAGGGTTCGAGTCGCTCACCGGCGCGAGCTACGGAGTTGGTGGATGAGATGCCGAGCCTCGATATGATATGGATTGCGTGCCCTCTAAATAGATAGCCTCCAAGGATTGAATACCTGTATTTATTCAACTTTTGGATCATACGGCGCTCAGGGCATCAAAGGTTTTGCGAATGCTCGGAGGAGAGCCTGAAAGTTCGGAGCCGGTCGTGAGCTCCCGATCGACAATACACTGCCATTCTGTTCTGGGGTTTCGACCCGTCGGTTTAAATCCTACGAAGGCATCTGAGAATTCTTTGAAGTCGAATTCCGCCCCTCGACGGGAGGCGCTTCGAGTGTTGCAACGATTGACCAAAGTCTCTAGAATAGAGTATTGATCCCCGACCGCCGAATTATCTTGGATACCCCCTGCCGACCTCTCCGCCGAACTGGGATCGACCAATCTCATCTGGAGCTCCAATATAATAGCTTATTCGCCCGAATCATCAAGACAAAGAGACTTCATGGTCAAATCTCAATGGAAGTTTATTTTCGTCGAAATTTACGACATCACGACGCAGAGCGAGAGAGCCCTCGATACAGTATACCCGCCCGCTGCCTGATTCTCAGATCCGTCATTCACAGTCCGCCCAAGATGCAAGCGGCAGTTCCCGATGTTTCAGAACCATGAATTGCAGCCGAGGCGGCAAGACGTGCGCCTGAGATTCAGGAACCCGTTTCGCGGCGTAGCAGCTGAGCCGGGAAACTTTCGAGCCGAAATTTGTCTTGAGCTCGTCTGCGGCATCCAGGCTGCAGCAAGCGTGGCGCTGGAGGGTTTCCGTGAATTCTGCACTCCACCGGCATGACAGCAGCCTACTGAGTGCGGTGGGAGAGTTACTCCGGGTCCTCCTCTTCCAC
>NW_003804698.1:0-61937 GCF_000255335.2 Galendromus occidentalis
TCGGTATGGAAGTCCTAGATCCATCGGTGTTTCAATTCTTGTTCTCTGATTTCTGCTAGTAGAACTTCCTCAGAATGAAGATGTTGTCCAGCGTTCGAGGCTTGAGACTGGCCCTGTTCTCCCCCAGCAGAAGCCGGACAACGCTAAAATCTCGCTCGGCTTCAACAGAAGTCGGCGGGATCGATTGTCGAAGTTCCAGGTAGCCTCCGAGTAATGCCCGAGCTGCGATCCGGGCGAAGCGAGTCTGTCTCGATCGCTATCGGCAGGCCAGAAATGAACCGTAACGGCCCTTTCCCTCGGATTGGAGACGCGCTTGACGGGACATTCAAGCTCTATGTGGAGACATCGAATTTCGTGAATCGTTTTAGGCGGTTGAACATCAGAGGGGGAGCCGCGAAAATTGATATGCTGCGGGACACTGCGTTACAGGTCTTACGACAACTCTATGCCGATAGCCTCTGGCCCTGGGCGTTAGCGAGAGTTTTCGAGACTCTTCCCTCGTTGCCTTAGACTACCCCGGGAAATTAGCGTCTAATCGCGGTTATGGCCGCAGAAGCTGCGGTTAAAAAACCGCGGGAATTCGCGGTTATTGCGATTAATTAACCGCGGTTAAAAATCGCTGCGAGGCCTAGCAGCAGCGTCCTTCTAAATCAATTTATCCAGTGACACGTATCAGGTTTGGGTCGAGCACCTTCAGATTTCTGTGTTTGCTTTCTACTCCATGGAAACGGGCAGTATTCGGGCTAGAAGAGTGTCTCTCAAGACGGAGCGTGGGACAATTTTCTTCCCCGAAGAAGATAACACTGAGGTGGGGCCTGGCGAAAAATTCTTGACGAACGCTGGGCGAAACGGAAAGAGCGGGTAGAGCTCCCGCCCCAGGCTCCCAGGGGAATCCCTCTGACGCTCGTTGATGATACAAGCGTTGATGACTGTTCGATACTGACTGAGACTCCGACGGCCCGTTTGTAGTTATATTCGGAATGCGGTGATAAGCCGCCGATAGGAAGCGCCACGCTGTGAATGAAGCCCGCGATGAATCGAAGCTCGGGCTCAATTTCGGGAGCGAGTTTTCCGCAGACAGTCCAAAGAAGCTGTGGCAGGCCAGGAACCCGAAGCACGCAGAGGACAGATCCCCTCTTCAAGAGTAGCATTGGGCATGAGGCTTGTTGGCTTTGGCGGGCTCATGCTGGTAACCTGGCACCCTGACGGGAGCTTTTCGTCACCGTGTAATACAGTTGCGCGGTAAGCAGCGCTTTCCTTCTCTGACCGGGTCGGTTCGTCCACAGCAGCGTCGTTATCTGCGGCAGCATCGCACTTTCCCTTCCATTGACGAAACTCGTAAGGCTTTCATATAACCCCCTTGCCTCACTGTCCGGAATATTTTGATTCACCTCGGAGGAGAGATCTTGAGCTCCCGCACGGCCAGGCCCCCCGTTATCCGGGGAACTCGGGCACGAAAATTCTCGATGATAAATTATGATAGAGCGATTAAAATTGTTCGCTCGACACTCCACGTCCGGAAGACCGAGCGAATTCATTTCTACTTCGGACAGCTCCGCGATCGAAAACCATGCCCCAAGAACTCCCATCCTATGCACAAGAAACTCCCATGGGTCTTCGAGCTCTCTCGCGTCCGAGTATCGTCGTCAGGAACTGTCCGCGTAAATTTCTCCTGTAGGAGCTCCTCTCATCGGTATCAGCATAGTGAATTCGCTAGTTTTCTGCCTCGTTCCTGGTTATTCGGACATCGACGATTCGGCCGCGCGCGCGAGATCGCGAATGCGTCTATTCGTGGATGAGTCTCTCCTCCTCCTCACTTGTTCTCCATACCACTGTGGGGAAAGATGAGCGTAGGCATGCGCGCTGCACCGGATGAAGAACCCTCCTTCCAACAGAGCAACAAGTGAGCGCAAGATCTACCGCTCCGAAAAAAAAACTTTTGAAAACTCTCATTATGTTGGCCTCGAAATATTTAACTAAATTCTCACTCACGGCTACAATCAGTAAGTCCAGCGATTCCATGAAACCCATAGACACCCTCCTAGGCTTTTCCGGAGTTCTTAGGATCTCGCGGCGGGAATAACTAGAGAGCCAGACACTGATGGTCTCCGAAGAGATCTGTTAGCGCGCGAAGTTCGAACATTGCTCCGAGGTATTCTCATCATCAGCAGAGAATTTTGCAAAACTCAATTCGGTGACTCCTTCTCAAGAGTTCGTGAAGATGGAAACCTCTTTGTGCTCCAGCTACGACTGTCCCGTAGAATGTGCCAGACGACGCAAAGATAAGGTCGCCTTGGTCAACCTGATGAAGGATGCCAGCTGAACGACCGAATGGTGTCGATGGAGGATCGAATAGAGATTGTAGGAACTTGTGAGGAATCTCGACAGTAGGAGAGGATCGGCAATACTTCAATTCCCGATTGCGTTCGAGGAACACTCTCGATCTTAGCTCGGGAGGGTGATGATTCGTTATCACCGCGAGCATTTCAGATGGCTCATCGTCTTCGCGACGGGCTGCCCACGGCAGATAATGACGCGCGTGCCATCCCCCACATACTCACGCGAAACCTTTCCTTTCCGTCCATTCCAGGACGGAATGCCTCTACTGTCGGATTCATCGGTCTGGGTAACATGGGCGCGGGAATGGCCGCCAACCTGGTCACGAAAGGGGAGACAGTTGTAGTTTTCGACGTTGTTCCGGAACCGGTGACCGCCCTAGAGAAATTAGGCGCGATAAAAGCTGCGAGCCCCGCGGAGGTCGGAAGATTGAGTGACAAGATCATCACAATGTTACCCTCAAATGCGCATGTGGAAGACGTTCTCACAGGGAATGAGGGCGTCTTCAATGGAGCAAAGTCGGGCGCTCTTCTGATCGACAGTAGCACAGTCGACCCTGAGCTTTCGGTCAGAATGGGAAAACTAGCTATGGAGAAGGGAATCAACTTCGTCGACGCCCCTGTCTCCGGCGGGGTTGATGCTGCGAAGACCGGTTCCCTTACTTTCATGGTGGGAGGGGACAAGGCTGACATGATGTCGGCAGAAGAGGTTTTGCTGAAAATGGGGAAAACTGTCATCCATTGTGGTCCAATAGGATGCGGAGGTGCTGCGAAGATCTGTAACAACATGATGCTTGCGATTTCGATGATTGGACATTCAGAAACAATGAATTTGGGCATCAAGTGAGTATTCGGTGAGCAGCGGAAGCATCACCATTCAGTCCCGAAATTTCCTAGGCGTCCGGAATCCAAGTACTCCTACGCAAGGGAGAGCGGCATGAATAAGGAGCGGGATTATGCATGACCAACGTTCAATTGCAGGCTGGGGCTCGATCCGAAGGTTCTCAATTCGATACTGAACTCAAGCTCAGGAAAAACGTGGGTCAGCGACGTGTACAGTCCGGTTCCTAACGTAATGCCGGAAAGACCCTCATCGAAAGGATATCAAGGTGGCTTCCGTTCAGCCCTGATGCTGAAAGACCTTAGTCTCGCTCAAACTGCCGCGACTCAAACGCAGGCGCCGACGCCGCTCGGAGCCTTAGCTCAACAATTTTACCGGATGGCCTGTGCTCAAGGACACTCGGAGAAAGATTTCGGGTACGTCTTCCAGATGATTTCCGCCGGGAGCAAGCAATGATGCGAACTAGGCTTTCCCTACAAATATGACGACGTATGGATCCTGTCTCCTTGTTGCTCATTGCCGTCTATCGACGTCGGGAACTGTGGGAGCTCAGCAACCCAGTCGATACTGAATCCAGGGAGATATCGAGCCGAGAATGTTGACCGAGACCCTTTCGGAGAAATTATAGATATTATCGTGAGGAATAAAAGCTCGACTCCATCCCTGGAGTCGTCTTGAAGTCGACTCTTGAATCACTCAGTCAGTTCTTCACCACTCGTGACGTCAGTGCTCAGGTGGGTGACGCATGGGAAGAGCGGTTTCATCTTTTCTATTACCGACGCGACGATTTCCCCGCTAGCGCTCATGGCTAGGTCATTGCCGGAAGTGAAGAATGATCTCGGATCGTTCATGAAATATCCGGCTCGGGTTGACTCGACCAAGCCAAGTGGTCTTGCGTTCTCGTAGTGCTCGGTTATCCGACTGGAGGCTTCCGTTCCCGCGCGCTGTCGGTCTTCTGGAAGCGAGTCGTTTCGAAGTGCTACTTGATGTCTCATCGTGAGGATTCTGCCGTGGTGCTCATCGGCGTTCGCAGTATTCCTGCCAAAATCATGAGGGCATGACAAGATCCGAGAAGCTTTTCGAAATTATCCGTTGGACTGGGACGATCGCTCATAGGGTGAGGAGCCAGGGGAAACGTAGCCAAGCCCATGATCCGCGAGATAGCGACCATGATTCATTTATTCCTCCGGGCCGGCCGATCGACATGCGGGAACGGGGAGCTCCCTCGAGAAAAGAATCGCTCGCCAAGGTACCATGGATCCTCCCCGCCTCTGCGGTGACATCCTCCGACCCATCGCGCTGATCTTCGTCTTCCGATATCCTCATGCCAAGAGTCAAGTCTCCCCTCCGCAGCTATCCCGCTGGATCGAGGCATCCACAGGGCCCACCTAGGTTCCGGAGCTTCCTCGGGACTTCGTGAGCCTCCGGCGGGGAGAGAATATCTCCAGCAAAAACGCGGCCGTGGCTGAATTGAGCCCATGCCCATAGGACGAGAACACCCTTCATAGAAGAGGAGCTGAGAGCGTGGTTGGTTCTCGGTTCCTGAAATCCGAGGGTTCTCTGGAGACTAACTTGCCTCTGTGGTCGGCGGGAAAATCGTCCGCGAAACTCGTCCGCGGTCTGTAGTATTCAGTACCTAGTACCTCGGGGGAGGAAGATTCGAGGATTTTGAAGTAGTTCTGTCCAAAATCAAGTCCGTCCCGCTGATATGCTGCAAGGCTTGATCATGAGCTCAGAGGTCAGGGGCCAGGGTCCATAATAATTGGAATCCCTCAGGGATCTGCCCGGGGAAAGCGGTAGCCCAGTCTGATTCCGGAGGGATGAAGCAAGACACTTGCGACGAGTTGTCTCTCCCGTCGGCAGCTCGCGCGATGGATTTGAGCTGCACGCAATTTCATTCACCGACTGCGGAGCAGGACGATTTCAGAGCTCGGAACAAAAAATTTGTTCCTCATACATCGGGGGGACAAAAAATTTGTTCCTCATACATCGGGGGTGACAGCTTGGAGAATACTAGATGTTGGGTCGAAAAAATCGAATCTATTCACATTTCGCAGAAGTATTCCTATCATTCCGGTCGCGGTGTTGTTTCGAAAAGTCGTTCTCCATGACCCATCCGCCGGAAGCATTATTCCATGACCGCGGGGAACTAGGCTTGGACGATGCTGGAGCTCGTTCAATTTCTCCCCGATCATCCGAAGACCTCTCACGCGAAGATGTAGAGCGAAACTACTTTCTAAACGATATTTCCCATGAGACCTCATGAGCGCGGACTCCCCCGCGGAATGCTGCGCTGACCGGTATAGGGACGCCACTGCGATTGTTATTTGCCTCGAGAAGGAGATATGTATGTATCTGACAAGGGGAGTGCCGAACATGTAACACGCCGATCGGGCTGAAACTTTGGTCATAGAATCCCCACCCCGAGAGAAGTTTAACCCTAGGATATTATCTGCGTATGGCCACTTTAAGGGTGTTTAAAAAATTTTCGAAAATCCGCCCTTAAGCATTGACTCTATGGGAATAATGGAAAATACTATGAACAATGGACGAATATTGGATCTGCCCGAGATATCCGAAGACATAATATGTTTTTGGATCGCCGGATTCAAATTTGGCGCATCTTCATGAGTCGTATCGACTCCCAATTCCTTCGAAACAGCCAAATAATTAGAGCCTTTCTACATAAACGGAATGGAGCAATTTATTCTGACGAATTCAGTGTACGTGGTAGTCCACGAAGAAGCACTTCACACATAGATTCTGCTTGCAATGTTATGAACGGAATTCATATGAAATGAATCACCGGAACAAACTTCGGTGACCGAGAACAACATCTCGGCGATACTCAGGAAGGGTATCTCCGGCACATCGAAGCCGGACTTGTACCAGCCGTACAACCACATACTTCGGAAATCAGGGTGCTGAAAATGATTATAGATGAGTGATTGGAGTCGAAGGACATCATCGCGGCGGTCGATGCGGCATCCGATCAAGCCTCATGCTCGAGTCATTCGCTTCGCGAAATTCTTCTACATTTGGGAGCAGTAAACGTCCAGCGGCTGAATCAGCGGTGTTGACCCCGGCGGTAGTGTCTTAAGGCAGATTTCTTCGTCGTCCAGTTGGAACAAGCTCTGATCTCGCTGTCCGCCCCAGGAATCGAGATAAAGCACACATCGATCGACTTGGGTGCGATCCAGAACTTCCTTTAGAATTTCCTGACACCAGATCTTCATCAGTCCCTTGTTCAACTTCCCAACTTCCCAAACTTGGTGCAAGTTACAAACAGATTTTTGTATTCCGTTCATAAAATGCATACATTGCAAGCAGAATCTATGTATTAAGTTCTTTTTCTTAGACTACCACGTATGCTGAATTCGTCAGAATAAATTGCTCCATTCCGTTTATGTAGAAAGGCTCTAATTATTTGGCTGTTTCGAAGGAATTGGGAGTCGATACGACTCATGAAGATGCGCCAAATTTGAATCCGGCGATCCAAAAACATATTATGTCTTCGGATATCTCGGGCAGATCCAATATTCGTCCATTGTTCATAGTATTTTCCATTATTCCCATAGAGTCAATGCTTAAGGGCTGATTTTCGAAAAAATTTAAACACCCTTAAAGTGGCCATACGCAGATAATATCCTAGGGTTAAACTTCCCTCGGGGTGGGGATTCTATGACCAAAGTTCCAGCCCGATCGGCGTGTTACATGTTCGGCACTCCCCTTGTGAAACAATTCGGCGAAGAATGCGTGAATGAGTTAGAGAGCTCTAGAGATTCAGAGCTGACCTCGACAGTCGTTACACGAAAACGGAATTCCCTCGTTTACTCCTGGCAAAAATAAAGCTCCCGCTACCGGGTGCTCTCTGTTCTCGTTTCCCGGCTCGACGGATATTCATAATTCGGATCCGCACATCGTTCGCGATACCCGCGAATTCTGCAGATATGAGGACGAATCGAATACTCTGTGCTCATTTTTAAATATTTCAGAGAAAGCGGGCTCTCGGCGAATCGGCTCGACCAGACACCACTCTTCAATCCTAGCGTTCAGCTACTTCTCGGGGATATCATTAATCATTATTAACCCGGTGATCGAGTGACTGTCCGCAATTCCTCATCCGACGACGCTCTTCTAAGTTCGCCACGAGGGGCCACGAGTCTTCTTCTCCACTTCCACGCGATGAAAAAACGAGGGATGTGATATTTGGAAAAGATTCAAACCGCGTACGTACAAGCCAATGTGGAAACGACTGAAGACACTCCCCTCGGACGAACTAGAATACGCTCTATGTGATAAATTCCGCAACGTTGAGGGACGGAAGAGAATCTGCGAACATCCATTTATCTTCTTCATGACGCTTCCGGATATCCTTCGCAGCCCAGGGTCCTGGACGGGAAACACAGCTACCAATAGGCAAGCGACTCCCTGAACGCGCTCGTGTCTTCTGCGAGTTCTTCAAGGGTATTGACTAGATATATGTTGACCGAAGCGCTTGAAAGAGATGCCACTTTCGCATCCTATGCAGTCATCGATCCAAGTTTTGTGGGGCAACCCCTAATGGATCCTGCTTCGGAGAGAACTGAGGGAACACACAACTTCCGCTCGAATCCTTCACTCTGGTTTATTCACGATTCCACACACGTCCTACTCGATTGACATCTCTTACATACTGACTGACTCTACCTTTTTCTCTCACCAACTCCGCCTCCTCTAACTGTCTCTTCAGAACGTGCATTGTGATCTACAACACGAGGGTTGCTCTTTTGCGATGGATAGCCGGAATCGTACCCGGTGTCTCATGAATCTCCCCAGGGCAGATCTCAAGAATAAAGAAATAATGATCATAAAAAGAGCGTTGTACATCGGAGTCCGATTCGACTCTCCGATCGAGACAACAGGGAGTCGGCGCTACCCGAGTAATCCTGCCGGTCACCAGCCTCCGGATATCCTTGTCACCCATGGACCGGGTTCCCGCTGTCAAACTGACGTTGAATATTGAACGTTCGAACGAGCGCGACTCCCGCAAGCTCCTTCCAGAACGAGCGGACTCGTCGAATATGCACATCATTCCGCAGTGACAGTCGGATGGATGAGTCATTAGAGCAGAGATTCGTGATTGCTTCCTGGGACTGGAGAATACCGGTAAGTGGAGAGCATGCTCGTTCATTTTTCGAGCCTCAAGAAGTCGTCAGTTTCCGAGAAACTGCTCAATCCTCAGAGGCGGCCATAAAATTTATCCCGCTTTCCAAGATGAGCTCAGGTTTCTTTCGAGTGCAATCATTGCGGCATCTATCCAATATATACGTGGGCCATCCGGAATACTCCATCGAAGGCCTTATAGAGAAACTAATTCAGTCTTTCGTTTAGAATACCTGATTTTGGTTCCTAGAAGGTGCCCCTTTATGAGATACTGCTCGTATGTTGGAGAGTACCTCTCTATTTATTCCAATCCATCGAAACCTGCAGCATTATCCGAGACACACCTCTTTTTCTCAGACTGCCCGTGAATTAGGATATTCACGGTATTCACGAATTCTGACCGCTGAGAGCTCCATGTGGGACACGGGAATCGATGTCGGGGAAAAATCCACAGCTACCCCAGAAGATGATACGAACAGATGATGTATCCTTGACCTTTGCACGGGTCCCTATGGCGGACTCAAGTATGGAAATCCGAATTCGAATATCCCCATGGACGCAAAGTCAATGTGATCCACGATCCACACCTTATGATTTGTGATTTAGCATGTTCTCGCCACAAATTCTGCGCATAGCATCCCGTCTGGATGAATCCTGGCTGCAGCTATGGATACACCCAGCCATCAAAGGAGAATGCTGAAGGTGTCCTGGAACACAGACCTGCTGGGGAATATATATGCCAGGGGATATAAATTGCGCCAAAGACATACGAAATTGGAATAAGAATCGCCGATTTGATCCGGGACTAGATAGAAGTGCAAGTTTGGCTTGATGCGTCACGTCCGCCGCAGTCGGTCGGATATGTTCAAGAGGCTCTCAGACCTACCCTCTTTCCGGAAAATGTCGATCAGCACAATTTATAGCTGAGAGATCCGCGTGATGCGGAAGGTCCGTCCTGTGAGCGGAAGTCAGGAGGACTCAGCCTCAGCTTTCATATTGGAAGATCTGACCTTATACCAGCAAGACTCCCTGCGCAGGTCGCTTGCCGAGCAATGCGGCAACGGTTATAATAGCGTATTTATACGACTTCTCCGGAAACACTGCGAAGGTCCGGTTGTCTTTTTGCGGACTACTCGAAAGCTTTCGATTGCTTACCTCATGCCGCATTGCTCGACAAGCTTGATCTCATGGGGGTTAGGATCGCGCACTCGAAACAATAAGAAGTTACTTTGACTCAAGGTCTCAGCGACTTCGATAAAAAGCCCATCTCTCAGACCCAGCATTGATCTCTTACGGAGTACCCCAGGGCGGGGTCTGGCTTTTATTATGTGCACTAATGACCGATTCTTGGAGATGAACAATTCGCGAACTACATCCATAGGATATGCAGATGATAGCTGCTTCATGTTGAGTTTTGCGGCCGGAGTTGACCGAGCTGAGATTGAGAGGGTGATTCTCAAAGTGCGACATTGGTCGATGGCAAATGGTCTCTTGCTCAATGCAAAAAAATGTAGTGATATGATATTTGGTGACCAATCTGTAAAACCTTGCCAGCCAATCACAATCCACTCCGATCATCCTTGCGCAGAACCGTGTTCATGTCCTGCCGTTGCCTGTGCCCGACAGACGCGTTATCTGGGGGTCTCGATAGATGACAAGCTATCCTGGAGGCCGCATGTCGCGAGTCTGGTCAAGAAGCTCAGACCGGCCGTTGCTTGTCTTGCGAGGCTTGGTAGATCTGCGTCAGTCATTCTACAGGCCTATCGGGCACTCTTTGAGTCCCACCTGCGATACGGGATCCTAGCCTACGGATCCGCATTCCGCTCCGTACTCAGACCCATTGAGGCGATCCAGAACCGCTGCATCAGAATTATTGCTCGTAAGACAGGAAGGGGCTCCTTAGATGCTACGTATGAAAAATTCGCGATTTTGCAACTTCGAGCATCATATCTCAGTGTACTGCTTAGCGAGCTCCACACCAGAATCGCTCGCATCACCGTTCAACTTGAGGAAAGCAACACGCCCGACTACCCATACGCCACCCGAAACATCAGATACGGTCACATCCGAATTCCGCCATTCCGTCTCGAGCGAAGCAGAAGACTCTACAAATGGCAATATCTGTCTGTCTTCAACTCACTTCCTGACCCTCTGAGGACCTGGACTAGCCGTAAGATATCGGAAAGAAAGAAAAACATCAGATCCTATGTGAAATCTCTGAAACTCAGCGACATCGATAAGTTGCTCCCATAGCTCCCATCATCTCTAGTTTATCCCCCACTCCACTCCCCAACATGCGCTGTCTCCACCCTAAACCACGGACAGGGCTTAGCCCTCGTGGAAGCCAACAATCTTTTCCTGTCTTCACATGTACAAGTTTGGCATCAATAAACTGGGTTGTCTTATTAAAAAAAAAAGGCCTACAGACCTTCCATTGATGAGTTATGGCCAGCGGATGTGCAATGGTCGGCTGCAATCATTTCGACAGAGAGAGGTGTGCGCCTCGTTCGAGCTGGACGTCCTCCCAGTCGGTTACATTTTGTCGCGTGAAGGAAGTCCAACCAGCAAATCGGAGCCACGTCTTTTCGCTCCGAAGATATCAAGGGGCCTAGTCGGGATGATTTTCCTGCGCAGTCCGGTCTCCCTCCTTCTCGCGCTCCACTCCTCCGCTTCAGCGCGCTTATTATACCTTAGGTGGGACACACGACTACCGAACCGATGCTACATGGAATCCTTGATCGATAGCGAATCTGGGAAACACGTTTTTCGTCTTACGGACGCTGCTCGTCCCCGACGGAATCCCGGTCCAGAGGTCCTGTTTCGCTGGCCCGGACACCACTCCTCTACCTCGTTGCATCCGCGTCTCAGGCAATGAGATGTTCCCGCTTCCTTCCCGGACAAGCTTCGTGTTGTGGGAGCTGACAAGTCAGGTTGCGACGCCAGGCTGAACAGGTGGCATACTCGAACCTAGAACGGATAGGAGAGCTCTTACTCGAGACCGACGGCGAAATTCGCTCTGATGGCCGGGAGCATGGCTTCGCGGTTTCGAGGATGAGGGACCGTCGCTTGACTTCGGGGGCGAGTTCTCGTTGTTCTTCCTATCGGGGACTGGGTCATCGAGCGACGTATAGTGCTGATTCCAGAGAGATTCGAAGCGTCTGAAATCGACCTCGGGACATCGGCATCGTGTCTCCACGCGGTTTATCTTTCTCTTACATCCGTAGCATTTGTTTAGAAGGTTCTCCAAATGTTTTCGAGCTGCAACGTTGAGATGAAACATACTCAATCTTAAATCGACGCAATCGTTAGAGAGAATTTCATGCCACACCGCACGAATCGGACATTCCGCACGTGCGGATTTTCTCACGCTAGGATGTCCGCCGCTCGGGAATTCGGAACGAGAATCATTAGTGAAGGATATCCTCGCGGAATGGAGGGAGAGAACTCCGGGAGAACTTGCCGACTGAGTGAGACTTATACTTGCGGAGTTCCCAGGATGTTTCCGACGGTCTCCAATCGCTTCGTATCCTTGGCCGGAATAAAATTAAATAAAGAATCCCTTCGCCGCATTCCGCGAAGTTCCATGAGGTTCGAAGGCTAGGGGAGCCTTAATATCGGACAGGCTGCTAAATCCCCTCGTGCGCTCTAGGATGCTTGGTCCGGAGCCGGCAACTGGGCGTAAACCCTCTTCGCTTCTCTCATCACGCCACCCGAAGATTGAGCGACTGACGGAAGCACTTAGATAGTGACTGAGAATTCCGTCGAATGCGCAGCCGCGGACACCTAATCCGGGCCCTATCCGAACGAGTATCTCTGGGGAAATCAGAATCTTTTATAGCTTCTCCGTTTGCCGCTCCCCCCCCACCCGATAACCCAGGCGTGTGCCGCGGTTCCAAGTCTAATTCTGTCTGCGGTTCGCTGATAACGGGGGCTCCGACGAGAAACTCCTAGCTGCATCGACATCTGCTGCGAGAACGGATCCTCCTTCTGGTTGCGGTTTTGAATGCGAAATTGAAGCCCCAGTGCCGAATCGAGAATATCCTCACGCTACTTCTTCAAGCCCTTCAGCGAGACGTCGGATGTGCCCGAAAGTGGAGTTTTGCTTTCGAACTCGGAGAATCCCACCAACGGAGCGAAAAACCTCTCTGCTTCGGTGGAAGACCTGTCAGGAATAAACGGCGACCCCCGAGAACGGTGACGCACTTAGTGCTCCGTGTGTGGCTTTCAGCTCAACCACCTTGTTTGCACCGACATCGAACATCTAAGCTGATCGTTCTCGAGTGTAATTCGGCTCGCAGATGCTCGACGCAGATACTGCCGACAGCTGTTTGATTATACTCAAGAAAACGCTGCATCCACCAGCTGCGGGATGCCGCTCCCATCTCACCTGGTTTGGGAGCTCGGGCGCGGTTCGCTGCTTGTCCGAGAAGCTGCAAGCAAGACGTCTGGGACGTGTATGGCATTGCTGGGAGCTGGCAATGCTTCACGATAATTTGCGATGAAGTGGCGCGTCTTCTCCGTGGACGGCCAGTCCCGGACGGCGGCTTGCGATCGTCGAACGCGAGAACATGATCCCAAATCCAGCGGTATCGGCTCAGGCGGAGCAGAGCACCGACCATTGAATCACGTTCCACCGAGCGCTCGAACGATGCCTTGAATCCGACATGGAACCACGGTGGGTACGGAATTTCGCGCCCAGGAGCCCACCGCACAGTGGGCCAAATGGCCAAATTAGGTGGAAAAAATTATTTTACACTTCGAATCCGACGCTGCTTGTCTAATTCGATGTTCCGAAGCTCGAGATACACGAATTCGAAGCTCCGCTCATTACAAACCCCGCGTATCACGGAACCGGAGCTCGTGAAACGAAATCATGCGGATCGAATACTCCGATACAAATGAACGAGTTCATCGCGGCCTCGACGGCATTTCTTGTGCTTCTTGCGAAGCTTCGAAGTAATACGACTGACTTCATGCCTCAAATCTCGTCGGTTGATCAAATGGCGCTCTTCCACGCTGTCCACGCATTGCGAAAAAATCCATCGTATAAGTGAATCTGGACCGTCGTCATCCGGACACTGACGCCAAAGTGGAAATTGGAAAAATTGAACCCGCGGCACAGAAATCTCGATTCCTGAAAACAGCAAGTTAGTCTCGAAGGTCTTACGATCCCCCTGTTTGGGGCATTGGAACTCGAGAAGCGCTACGAAGCGCGGTCTCTCAACAACTTTTGTGGGAAGTTTAGAGCCGGAACTTTAAAAATATATATTTCAGCGAGGGGACACGGGGGGCATGTCTCGTATTGAATAATCTACTTCCTCCTGATTCTATGGGAATTAGGTTTCGAAGAAACACTCTATTTAAGACCGTAAACACCGATCGTCCGCTCTCAAATCGTCTTGGATGCGGACTTGAGAAGTACTTCAACTCACGGCGTGTTCCTTTTTCGATTCCGATATCTTTGTCGATACTCTCTCGAAGCAACAAAACACAAATGAGAAAAATCGCGGAAACAAGCTCCTCTGGAATCGTATGAATCATCGACTTTGGCTGTCTCTCCACTTCATTTTGATCGAAGCGGAGTCGGAAAGGATTGTTGCCCGCGTCTTCCCATGTTCCGACGAGATTCCGACGCTATGTGGGGTGTCAAATTTCGAGCTCGACTTTTGTCCGCCTAATCCGGCCATTTGGCCCACTGTGGCACCGCCGGAAAGCCGAGGGTTGGGGAAGGGGGGGCGGAGGGACGAAGAGTGAGAGGACGGGCAGTAGCATGAGGTCTACACGGAGGGATGAGGCGATCAGGGGAGTTGGGCGGAACGAACGAACGGAAAACATTGAGCTCGAGGAAACCAGGGATCAAGCGGAAGTAGCTGCGGAAACAGGAATAGGTTCTGGGAAGTGAGGGAAACGTATCGAGTGTATGAGGGAAGGCAGAGGATTCGAGGGACCGTATAATCCGTAGACGGGAAGCGTTAAAAATCGGTTGAATATCGAATGATAATACGAACGAGAGGTACAATCAGTCACGTAGGTCCTAATCTGAGACCGAAGCAGGAGAGAACTATGATAGCGGAAGCGTCACGATGGAATTCCTCTAAGAAAACGAATATCAGGTGGACTATCATGACGTCCGGGTGTTCGGGTACGGGAGCGATATTCGAGCTGAAGGAAGGCGGACCTGCAACAGGACTTCAGTAATGAACGCTGGCTTGGACGCAGAAAATACGACAATATCGAAGGCGGTCGTGGTCGAGAGCACCCTAATGGCCTCGCCTGCAAATGCGAGACGGCAGGGGCAGCGCAAGGTTACGCCCGAGGGGCTCTCGCATGCCCCATGAGTCTCCATTGTTGCGATCCGTCCTGGCTGCTTCCGAATGGCCCCACTTTCGACGGACGGCAACTACCACAATACTCCACGACAGGGCGATATAGAAAGAGCTCCGTGTATCTTATATCTATACACCTGCTCCTTGCACAAATCTCCGTCGCGTTGCTTCGATTTCGTAACTGATGAGGGGCGGAACTGAGCCGGTGAGAGCGCCACCAGAGAGCTTCAGCCGATTGTTTCGATGCTCGATAACAATGCTCTCTGCAGTCGCCTTCTCCTTCCGAGCGGTTCGGCAGGTGACGAGCATTGCTGGAGCTCTTGCCATGGACCGGAAAATTCCCCCTCGGCCCCCCGGAAAGCAATCCCTCTCTGCGAGTTTTTCTCGAAGCTCGTTGCCGAATATGAGGGGGCAGAGCTCCATTGTGCGATAATGGTAGAAAGCTCTTCGCTTGCTCATTGATGAGAACCGCCACCGGTCACTAGCCCTCCGTGAATTTTTCCGCAGCTCTTCCAGCAATATGAGGGGTTCCGTCTCATGATGTCAAAGTGATGGAGACTCTCGGCGGAAAACAGCCCTTGGGGGAGATCCGGTAGCGGGACCAGAGGAGGTCCGAGACGTTTAAATCGAAAGCAAGGGATCAGTCGTTGTTGGCCCCTGACGAGAAAGAGGCTGTCAGGAGAAATCGGAAAAGGTATTGGCTTCGAGCTCGGCATTCGAACGGTAGGCCCGGAAACAACGAGCTTACGATGGAGGTCAGGGTAGCGATTCTCGTGTGCAGGTCGTGCTCGGCAAATGATAATAATCCGCTTCATGCGACAGAGTGACTTGACGTAGTATCCAAACTCGAATCGAGTATTGACATGAGGGAATCTGCAACGGAGTCATTACTCATCACGCTTCATGAACGAAGTCCGGAGGAACCATCTCGACCGCAGAACAAAAGCCGTTACACCGATATGTTTCATAAAGATATGAGTCCAGGTCACGGACGCCGAATCCCGGTCACAGCCCCGCCTGGTCCGCGTCGGGGATTTCCTTTGCTGCGAATATGCTCGCATTCCTCATTATCGAGCTGAAAACGGATGCTGAGCGCCTTGTTCATCCAGCGAGCGAGAACGATCTATGTCATCGCGAGGGTTCGAGGTCCCACACTGGTGATCCATTTATACGCTAAGCCCCGCTTCTGCCATATGAGGAGGTTTCCTGACAACGGAGTCGATTCGGGGCCTCGGTGAGAGCTCAATCAACTTTTCATCGTCCGAGGCGGCACGACGGAAGGACGTGTCATCTCGGTTACTGTTGAATAACGAAGAGAAGATAAATCGTGGCAGCCGCGCTCTGCCACTCAGGTTGTCCAATGTTCTGATCTCATCCCTGTCTGTCGAAGGGTATTCCGCAGATTTGAAGAATCAATATCGATCAATGTCAGTGCGCTGCCGAGGCTCAGATTTGGATGGCTCGCGTGGCCATACATATACATATTCAGGGGGAACCCTTGTTTCCGAGCGAATATGCATGGAATCTCAGGAACTTCAGACCTCAGCTGATCACCAATCGGCTCC
This sequence comes from Galendromus occidentalis, assembly GCF_000255335.2. Lineage (NCBI taxonomy): Eukaryota > Metazoa > Arthropoda > Arachnida > Mesostigmata > Phytoseiidae > Galendromus > Galendromus occidentalis. The sequence continues at coordinate 16,214 of NW_003804698.1, forward strand.
TATTCGTTCGCACATGTTCCGAGAAACTTCACCTTGATATCAGGATGGAGGACCACAACTCCTACAATTTTTTTTCACCAGAATACATTATATTTTATATTATATTATAAAATTATATTTTGTTACACCGTCTCTAAGTTTACTCGTGCATTCCACGGACCCCCTTGAGGAGTCATGTTGATATCTGGTGCAGATGGTCTCTCCCTAACTTGGAATAGTCGCTATATTCTCGGGAGGTGGACTATGACGTCAATGGCTGTCAAGGACTCTTATTCGCAGAGCGAGGAAACAGCACAAGTGGAAATCGTCCACTTCTGACGGTCAGTGCCAACATCTCATGACTCCCATCGAGATGAATGATTTCTGAGGGGCCGAACGGCTTGCAGCTATTCCTCGGTGAACACTTTGCTCCGTTTCAGGACTTTTCGCGGAAATTTCACCTCTATGACCGAACAGGAGTTATTGATTGATGACATCTCTGTATTCGGAGAATGCGGTCCCAACAGGAAACACAGAAGCTCCGCCCGATCACTTCAACTCGAAGGCACCCTCGTGAGAGGGAGTTACGAAATCTGTTATCTCCTTGAAGAGCAAAGCTGTTGTTCCGTTTTGATCAACGACGCGTCGGCCGATTCCCCGGATTCCACTCAAAGCGGAGTCCGCACTTCAGAAACTGCAGCTCACCTCAGACTCGGAACTGAGGCCGACCCTCTGCCGGATGTGACTCTTGGCTAGACCACATCGTGAGTTTTCCTCTAATGCGCTGTTCAGGACAATACACCGTCAGTATTGAGATCCAGCGAATGTCTGAGAGTGCTCGTTCTCCCATTTGCATCCAGTCTGCACTCGCCTGAATTCCGGGAGGAATGAAGAGCTTAGAATGCGGCCCAGAGATTTTTAGGCGCGAGTCGCTCCTCACCGCCGATTCTCAGCTCAGATTGGAACGCTCCGCAGAGTCGATGTCTCTTCTTCCCATCGGAAAACTTCGGTTGAGGGCTCTCCTTCAGATCGCTCCTCCGTCTTTTCTTCCCTGGCACTGAGACCACGAGAGGAGAATTCATTGTATTCCAAGCTTCGAGGCCTTCGATGTTTGGGTGCGTATTCACGAAGAACCTCCCATCGTGAGACTGTCGCGTACGAAGATCCTCTCGGATGACGTCTTTTTATTCCCGACTCTGCGTACGAGCAGGCACGCACATAAGTAAGTCGGAGTCACACGATACGTGAGATCCTAATAGACACTGGCGCGAAATCGATCAGACGGAACGGGCTCGAGAGCACCGGGAAATTTCGATGCGATCGTATATGGAACCGAGTGTGAGTCCTCACCGGCAACGCGTCCCAGCCCACCGAGTTTCTTTGTCCCCATTTTCGACGCAGTAGTTTCCCGATGCTCCTCCTCGATATATACGTTTCTGGGCCTCATTGAGGCCTATTTCCCTCCATCGAGCGCACCGTACCCAAGCAACTCCAGTCAACAAAATCATGGATCTATTGAGTTGTTGAGCGAATCGATGTTAAGGAAATTCCAGAACTGGGGTCTCATATTCCTGTCCATCGCCGTAGCCTGCATCACCGTTTATCTGGTTTCGTCTCAGAGCCCGATTGACGCGCGGAAGGGAGCCTCCACGAGCTGTTTATTGCTCGTGGTAACATTCTTGAAAAAGAGCAAGCTCTCTGACTCCGCCTCCTAGCGAAGACATATCAAGCTGGGAGCCCGACGATACGCGGCTAGTCAATCGGCTAATCAGATGCTTTGATCCGCTTATCCGCTCATCCATCATCTTAATATGACTCTCCCTTCAAGACACAGGTTTTTTCGACAATGCCAGAACAGCGATAGCTCATAAGAAGAAAAATGTTTCCTGAAGCCTGAGCTGAACAGGACATGAGTGCAGATCTCGTCGAGGGCTTCCGTTCGCACTACTCACGCTTTCGGAATCCGAATAGGATGTCTGTATGATTTTCAACGCGCCTTACTTAGACCCAGGATACAATCCAGTCTCGATGGACTTCGGATCATCGCGCTCGATTCGGACTTGTTAAACCACAGGGATAGATGAGGGTTTGATGCGCCTCATTCTAGACCCATGCGAATCGTTGCATCGGGTCTGTTCGCGGAGTATCCCACCAAAACCCTCGTGGTCGGTAAACCGATCTCGTCGCGACCCCGCATAAGGGGAGTATTCTCCATTTGAAGGGTTCCCATGCTAAAAGTTCTTCGTCTTCACGATTAGTATCTCTATATCGGCTCTGGTCTCGCGACGAATCGAACTCTCAATCGTCTCAGGGCTCGTGAAAGGCATGAGATGCTATTCCGCTCTAATATGTCGTCAGTGTCCGGAGACGCGAATGGTGTCAGCGATTCTCATGCTTATGGTAAGCAATCTGACAAGAGACGAGCCGCGTATACTCGACTGTTCGGACAGGCGCGTAAGGCCGCGTGTTTCATCATTAGAACCAGACTGAGAGCCCCGACGCCAGTCATGTGGGCAAGTGATGCGAGACCTTATAAATAGGGCAATATCGTTTTTCTACCTAGAGAAGACACACCGGGAAAACTTGCACCACGATAAGGAACATTGTTCCGCGCAGAGAACCCATTGAAAAATTGTGAGGCATGCCCTTCAAAGCTAGATGAGATGGAATACGGTTACGATTTTCCGAATCAGGAAGCAAGATCCCCGAGAAGATTGAGGTTTTTCGTTACAGTCTCGGCTGCTGGCGGGTGTCGCTCTGAAAGTCCCAATCCGACCGGACTCCGAACCTGGTGGGCTCTCGGAGTCAAAAGACAAGCAGCAGAAATGTCACGACCTGTGGGTTCAGAAACTCGAGCTCTGACGTTGCGCTCTTTGTTCCGTTCGTTTTTGGTGGAAAAGTAGTGACGCAGGAAATTCCACCCCGCAACGCTCTACTGAGGGCTTGACTACTTCTGCTGATAGAGAGAGCCCGTACTCCTCTTCGGAAGGCTTTCCGGGCTCTGAGAGGAGAACGTAAGCCGATATTGCGAAACCCTGCGAGTTCGATGTGAACCAGATAGAAGATAGACGGTCAAGTTCCCTTCTCTGCTCGAGCTATACCCAGAGGGTATGGACGGGCACGAATGTGTCCGCTCATATGTACTATGTACACGAGGCAGCCCTGATGATGAGATTGATTCAGTGGATTTTCTCCCGGAAAAAGCGATACGTGTTAGGAATCGCTGTGATGTCGAGCCCTGATAAAGAAGCGAATGAGAACAGCAGAGGGATTCGGATCCGAATCGGGGAGCCACGCAAGCCCCGGATAGCAATGGGAGCGGAGATGAGATTCTCCGAAGTTTTCGAAAGCGGGAAAGTCTATGCGAGTTGGGTGCTGATACGTTTCTTGGCACTGATCACTTAGCTGGGGTGAGCCAATTCACTCGAAAGCGTTCAGATCGCCCCGCGATAGGGTTGTGGGTGAGATATTCCCGCATCCCTTGCGAATCTATGCGGAATTCCGCGGCCACCACTCCAAATGCTCGATCAATTGACGCCACAAGCCACAATGCGCTGGATCACGATACCGAATCTTTTTTTTGATTCTTCAAAAAATATTCCCTCCACGAGCTTTCCTGCAAGTGCTTTTAGCTTTTGCTGTGGACCTGGAGGCCTACAAGTTGAATGATCGATCCGTCTCTTGGACCTTCTGAATATCTGAACTCTGGACGGCACTCCGGCGGACTCACGCTCGAATCAGCAATGTGGAAATTCTAGCATAGGTATTAGCTCCAGGGTTCGGAGGGTGGGATGCGAATTCTCTCAGAAACAAGGCCTCCATCGAAGAAAACTCCAGTAAACTCTGGTCAGCCTCAAAGAATTGGTTCGACCTATCCATATCAGTCTTCAAAGCACCCACACCTCATCGCTTGTCACTGGAATGGAAACGAAGCTGGGTCTATCTCTCGCACCCGCAGAAAAGCGCTGGACCCGAATAGTCATTATCATGGCCTGACTTCAAAATCACTCTCTTTCCATCATGGAGTGACCTAGAGCTCTCAGAACGATTGCTGCATAACCGTCGCCTCGGGCTCACCAAAGCCATACGGAAACTGCTGCTAATCAAGGCTGTTTACTAATACGTCGATCATTTTGTCACTGACTATGATCCAACGGATGTAAACGGGCATCGAGTGCGATATTCTTCAATGGTGTATCAGCATAAATACATCATGAATTTTGTATTTTCACAAGCCCCTTCTTGATTCCCCCTGAGTCGAATAAATCGGTTCGCTTCTTTGTCGTGTCGCACGTACTGATGAACATCCCTCACATTCTTCATTTGTGAGGTAAGCTCGGGGAGACGGTCGGCACCCAGCTCTTCGAACCAATGCACTTCCCGGACCTGATCTTGCTTACTTAGACTTGGAGTTTATCCGCTCGAAAGAGGTAGAACTCTTCTAGCGGACAAGACATTCCGAGATATTTCAATTCGCTTTGGCTCGATGATCAAGGTTTCGCGCGTCATTGAAGCAGTGAATCCAGAATACCTTCTCATTTATGGAGGGCTAGGAACACACATAAGGCATAAGGCTCAACGATTGCCGACGATGTTAGCAGGAATAGGCCATTTCCTATTGTTGAAGGATATACCAGCAGCGGGACAACCCGGGACAATCACATTCACGATCTAAAAAAACAGGCGGCAGGATTCTCGGGATGCCAGCCAGGCCGCTAAATACGACCGTGAACCCTACACATAAATGACGAATTGTTGGACATTCTCATATGAAAGCTCCTAGAATTGTCACTCTCAATTGAATGCCATTGACAACACTTTGTAAAGGAATCTCGGAGGCATCTTCCTGCCATCGAAAAACCAAAGGAAGGGAAATAAATAAATAAATAAATATCCATGGGAGATCCTATTCAGCTTATTTTTCCCTGCATTGCTCAACTCGCTTTCGTTCCTAAAAACAGTGAGGCCGAGGAATTCTGACTCTCTCGTTGTCAGGAGGGTTCGAGAGTTCCTTCTTAGTCATGCAAGATACCTCGCTATGCTCTCACATAAGCTCTGACTTATTCGGATTCTTTGCCTTTTTGTTTGATTTTTCCTGATGAAGGGCGGGCCATGGAAGTCCGTGATCCCTCTGATTTGTTCAAGGATCTCGTCGGCTCCCGGAAGTATAGGTTGCGGCGCAGAATCGAGGAAGGGCAGCTTGCACGCAGTCGAGGCTCGTGGAGGGATCAATATAAGGCACTCCACACAACTCCTGCGGAAACCTTCATTCGTTGTCGGCGACCAGCAACCGCCGTACCCGAAGTCTGATTGTAGCATGCGCCCGGAAGATTATGTTCCCGAGGAATTTGTTCTCCGTGGGCGTCCCGGGTTCGCCCTTGGAGGGAAACCAGATTTCATTCCCATCAGATATGGTGGAGTTTTTATTTAAGGTTTCCCGCGCATTCATGGAGAATGGTACCGAGAAAGGGAGGTCCGATATTCCCGCGTCGTGCGACACATCAGACTTTTTTTTGCATAAAAATACCAATCTGCTTTTTTAGGCAAAGCGAATAAAATTCTAGGATATAACCCTTCCACTCAAGCTTCAATTCATTCGGCAAACATCCAACCTATCTGGCAGGGAGGAGAATACTCATCAAAGGAGACGGTATGAATGCCGGCTGCGGTCGGGCAATCCCAGGAAACGGATCCCCTTCACGCCGCGCCGCCTTACAGAGACAACACTGAATACTTCGAGGCGAGCTGCCGAATGCTCCGCAGATGATTTGGACCCTGTTCCCAATTTAGACTTCGCACACATATATCGGACACAGAAACTCAGGGTCGAGATTAGAATGCCCAATACGAGAACGATGAAATGAGCGGCGAAATCTCTCAGATGGAGGACGCGTCCTCTGCCATGAGGTTGCGCGCCTTCCTCACGATTTCCGAGGGCGTCCTCCAGGTACTTCTTGAAAAGACCCGCTGCGTGAACGCGCGTGATGCTGTGAATAGAATAGACAACATAGTCAGTCTGCAGGCCCTGGTGCGGGAAGACTCGCTCCGGACGGCTTCGAGTTGAATTGCACCTCTGGAAGCGGTGTTCAAGCTCCTGTCGTGAAATCTGAACTCTCGCCCCTGCCATCGCAGCGAGCAGAACTTCTGTGGGATACCCCGGACTGCGTCTCTCATTATCAATGTAATACTCACATCCGAGTCATTTCCGGCTTTAAGAAACACTTCTTCTGGCCGAGAATAGTAGTCAGACTGATGGTGAAGAAGTCCTTCGCCGGGGTGAGCTTGTGCGTTAAATGGAGCTCGATGGTGGCGCTCAATAGAGCATTCCTGCCGTCAATGTACGCGTACCTGGGGAAAGGAATTTTCAGAGAGAATTTCATTCCCCGAGAGGGCCTTCTCCGAACCTAGGGATAGGATTGGATCTGGAAATATTCATAATGCTTTGGTCACCTCTCGTGGAGAGACTTCAAGACGCCCTCCCTCAGATTGACGACCAGGAGCTCAGGTCGTCTTGAAGTCTGTTTCTTTAGAAGGTGGAAGATTGAGTTGTCCATTGGGTTCTATGATTGATGAATTTGTCAGCTCGCATAAATCATCAAAATCTGATTGAAGGAGGAGACCAGACGGTATGAGTACCGATAGACCTACGTTGATCATGTCCGATATCGAGGTAGCCTTCAGTGTGCCCCCGCTGTAGGTTTTGCTCCGAAGAGCAGCTTCGAGAGCGGCCATGTTGTCCACGCTCGTATCATACAGGCGAACATTCAGGAAAGCGAGTACACAACCAGAGAAGGAATTTCCCAATAAGAGGCAGAATACCGCCCAATTCATCAGCAATATGCGATAACTGGCAGAAGAGAGTTTCTCATAGCCATCGTGGGCTGCCGGAGAACAGATAGTTTGAGTTGGATTCGATGAAAGAGGATAATATTGAGCATAACTCAAAATTGATATGAGCCATTTAAAAGCTCAGGAGCATCTTCCATGGGAATGCTCCGTGGATCACCGTATCGTACTCACTCTGTCTCAGTAACAAGGCCAACATCAACAGGTAGTCGGGACTCAGCCTGTTCTGTGACCCGGCGTGAACCTGCGACGATATCAAGTGGCAAGCGCTCATAGCCGAGAGGACTGACGCGAATATCAAACACCAACCCTGAGAGACTTCTACCATTAGTTCCCTGACCGAGAACGAATCATTCCGTTTTCAGCCGAGGCCGCTGAGTCTATTAGAGGGAAACTTGTTGCTAGAGCCGTAGAAGAGCACGGATACTTGCCCAGGGGTCGAACACCCACAACATGGTGTAGACCGAGTTTTTCTCGAGCGGTCGCCGCGCGATGAAAGTTATCACATCGATATTGTAGATGTAAGAGCAATCAATTACGGCGGTCCGAGGGAATATACACGCTATCTCGGACATCGAGAAATCCACTTCCTGCTCGGATGGAAAAGACTTCTCTCTAGAGCCGCCCGAGACGGAGGAATGGGTAGTTCAATTTGGTGCACTCTCTGACGCTTCCCCACCTTGTTCCATACATCCGCTACCATTCCGTTCCAGTCCTTCGCTGTTGCATTGAAACTTCCGAACGCTTGCTCGGCTTGCGCGACGAGTTCATACCTCGAAAGAAAATTATTCATAGTAGATCAGTAATAAAGTATTCACCGAGCTCAATCTTTGACGCAGGGATAATTGCAGGTCGGGATATCGGAAAAAAAGTCTATGGAAGCACTTTCCGAACACAAACCGGAGGGTATCCAGCAGACGGAGCTCCAGCACCACCCGGGTGAGAAAAAGGAATAGATCTCGGGTGGGGAACTCGGTCCGAAACCGTCGAAGTCGGAGGATGGAGGGGATGAAGCATTACGCGGTCAGCAGCTGATAGCGTTCCGTGGCGTCCAGTCTACAGTGCATAGATACCTTCATTGATGATTAGTGATTCAGCGGACAATTGAACTCACGTCGTATTCAGTTTGTTGCAGATGTCTCTCAAGAGTAGGAAGTCATTCCCCGCGTATGGAAGAGTTCTCCCGGAATGATTGAAGACCTTGATGTGCGGCATTCTCTGCGGAAGAAATCGAATCAACGCAACGATCCAGCTTGCTGAGGGAAGGAAACGCTTGCGATAGCGATCCCGAGCAGTCCCGCTCGCGATGAAGGTATAGTCTCCCTGGGCCTGCATGGAAGACGGACGACAGGAACACGATGATTGGGAAGGGCGAATGCCTACTCACGGGGATGTAAGTCCATCGCAGAGAAACCTCACTCGGTTGGAGAACTCGGAAAACGTCACCCCTCTTCCGAATTATTCCACACTCACTGCAAACCGTGGCGTAATCGTGGAGCAATCCCGCATGAAACGAGTAATCGGTCACGTGTCTGAAGAAATCCTGAAATATCGTTCTCGTAATCAACCATTTTACTTAATAAGTCCATCGCGAGGATTCCGTGACCATCACATGGTCGAGAGTCGAGATTATCATCGGCGCCTCGAGACTCAACGTCATCCAAGGCTCCGTGACCTTGCTGTGCAGGAAGGAGTGACGGATCTTCGATCGGATATAAGGAATTCTGGAAGGTATCCTCACGATAACACCATTCCCAACTCCTCGGAAACGGAAGATCACCAATTACTACTGACCATAATGGGGAAAGGCTCCTCGTGTCTTCCTTCCTCCCTCTGCACGAAGAGGAGGCCTTGGCAACACTTGATGTTGAAGTCAATGCCGATGGAATTCTCAAAACGATCAATATCACGAAACAGCCAGCTGCACCAGATGTCGACGTGACCCTTCAGCGGCGTCTGTGGAAAGCAACAGTCATCTGTAGCTTGTCAGTACTCATCAGCGAGACCGGAGCCACACCGGGATCCATCAGGGCGAACGTTGTTCGAGCTGCCCCACAAGAGTACAGCATTGTTCCCCCGGATTCCGGGAGGGCCACTCACATAAACGTTGAGCGCTTGTCGCAAACTCCCGATCGGAATCTCTATCGCGATCAATTTATAGTCGATATACGGCATGTGATGTGTCGTATCCCATTCGTGCAGTGATTCCATGGTCCGGATTTCGTAGTCGCACTCCACGTGTTTCAATGCTGCGAGCATTGGGAGAGGGATCGTCCTCTTTGAAGCGTCCGTCAAAATCATCCAGCGGAACCGATATCCAGACGCAGACACCTTCGATGAGCAAGCGGTTTTCAGGAGCTCGCCAGTACTCGGGAACTCTGCAGTCTGGGCTGGCGAAACCGTGAGTGTTGATACAACAGTCGGAAGCGAGAAAATTAGGTATATTGTGGGACTCGGCATTGCACGAGCCGTCGACGAATTGCCCGGAAACGTCACGAGGAATGTCCCCGCTGGTCCGTGTTTGTGTTCATACGGTTCGGCCTCGGCTCGGGGCCTACGCTCGAGCGTGCCGTGTCACGGCCGCTGGATAATTTGAAATTCACGAGCGTGCTCGATGTCAGCCCTTCCATTTTCGAAGCACATTCAAGACGGAGCGGCAGAGCTTTGAAGAACCTCACAAACAAGGAATCTGATTTTACTCGCAGACTTTGGTGCAGAGTCGAGAGTGATAGATTCCCCCTCGAAGCACCTGTTGACAAAAATCTACGGAGCATGCCGGAAGATCGATTGTTCGTGCGTGAGAGAGGCCTTAAGACTCTGAGCGAATCCAAAGGGACGGTATTTCGGCTTTGTTGCCACTCGATGGTCCGCCTTTCAAACCGGGACGACAATGAGATAGGGACAAAAAGCTCGTTGTTCACAACATTCTTCTAGTCGCGTCCTCGGGAAGAGCTGTTGCTTCGCTCCACTTTTGATTGCTTGCAGACATGAAACAACCTCTCGTAGTAGGTGGAATTGGGCGAGGATTATCCGAACCATCCGGATGCGCATTGGCTGCTCCGGAAACTTCATTCAGCGAATTTGAGAACACGATATATATGGAGGGGGAGTTCTCAGATGCTCACTAGAAACTCGCGCGACTCACTTTATTGGCAGCTCAACCTCAGAAATATTATACAACCGACCGATTCAGCAGGAGACTCGGCGTCAACGATTTCGAGGAGCCTGTGTGAACCTACGCCGCTGTTCTTCAGCTGTCTTGGAGTTTTTCGCCAAAACGAAGAGCAAGACGGGATCGGGCTTTCGAATAAATTTTGGTGGTGGAGCTCTGGTTTTCTTCCTCGTTCTTGCGCAGAAATATGTGGCCGATGCCCCCAGAAGAGAAGCAGATACACCGACAGCGAAAATCATGAAGTGGGCTGCGAAATCTTTCAAACTGAGGATTCGTCCTTTCTCTAGATCGGCGAAAAACTGACCCGGGCCTGTGCCTCTGAGAGAGTCTTCTAGATACTTTGGGAATAAACCGGCCGCCAAGGAACGCGATATCCTGCGGACGGAAAGCGTGATATTCTGTGAGAGTAATTCTACGACGCAGCCTTCCAATCCCGACGCTTTCCGAAGAAGATACTAGCGACCGTACTCACATTACGTCAAACCTTGGCCTCAGCAAACATTTTTTCTGGAGATACATGCTGGTTATACTGATGGTGAAGAAATCATTCGACGGTGCCAGGCGTTTCGAGATGTGCATATCAACCACGGTGCTAAGGAGGGCGGTCTTCGTCTCGATGAACGCGTAGCTGCAGGAAGCAATAGGCACGATTGAGAGTCCTGGCTCGAGATTGACCTCTATAGACCTCGCGGAATGGGTCAGCTGATTCGTTTTCCGGGACCTCACTTATTGAGAAGGGACAGCGTGACTCCTTCCGTGTCGCTGTCGACCAGAAGCTCAGGCTGACGCGTTGTTATTTCTTTCAGAACTGAGAAGAGCTTACTGTCTAGGGGCTCCTGTGAAGGTAGGGATGAGGTAAAAGCCTGACCACTAATGATTCTATCCTCTCCGTGGGAAAAATATGAGCGAATCTTCTCACATCTATCAAGTCTGACATTGAAGTTCCTCGAATGGTGCCCGCCAAGAAATTCCTGCTCAGCAAGGCGTTCTCCAGCTTAGCTATGGTGTCCACCGACGAGTCGAAGAGTCGTGTGTTCATGAAGGCCAGAATGCATCCCGAGAAGGAGTTTCCCAATAGGAGGCTGCAGATCGCCCAGGTGATCAGTAGGGTCCGATAACTCGCCGTCGGGATCTCCTCGTAGCCATCGTGGGCTATTCAAGTCAAGAGAGCCGGGGAGAATTTCATCAGAATCGGAGAACGGTCAAGGTACGGCTTCAATCTGCGGGGGAGGGGCGGCTTCGTACTCACTCTGTTTGAGGAAAATCGCAAGCATCAGCAAATAGTCGGGGCTCTGCTTCCGTTCGAGACGAACACGATTCGACGCTGACACCAAATGAACGACGGCACCCGTTACGATCAACGACAACAATATCAGAGACCAGCCCTGAAAGACTCGAGTCGATGAAGCTCTTGACGAACCGACCCGGCTCAGATCTCATTTGTAACGGTCGCGCTCCCCATTCACACGGAAATTACTTGCCCACAAATCGAAAGTCCTCGCCATGGTGTACACCGCGTGCTTTTCTTGCGGTAGTCTCGCCAAGAATGTCAGTACATCCATATTGTACGGGAAAGTGCAATCTAGAGCTGATATTCGAGGATAGGTGCAGCTCAGTTCCGACATCGCGAAATCCATGTCCTGAAGCAAGATCGATATCAATGAGAACCGCTTGGTTGAACAAATCAAGAAGGTCTCCGCAAGACTTATGATTCGATGATGGAAAGGACTGAGAAAGTTCGCCAGCTTTCGGTTTCGTATCCTGACCTTCTTCCAGACGTCACCGACCATGCCGCTCCATTGCTCCGTGGTCGCATTGAAACTACCGAAAGCTTCATCCGGCTGCGCGATCGCCTCCAAGCTGCAAATTTTCCACGAACCGAATTAGAGAATCGATTCGCCCCCCTCCCTTGGCCGCTCCGCCTTTGAGGTTGAATGCTCGTGATTCTCGCACGCTCCACCCTCGAAATGCGGTCTCCTCCTCTTATGATTGTTTCCGAAAGGAAAACTCACGTTGTATTCAACCTGGAGATGAAATCCCTCAAGAGGGAGAATTCATTTCCAGCGAATGTCATAGCCCCGCTAGGCGCCTTGTAGACCCTCAGATGAGGCGCTCTCTGCGAAAGAAAGGATTCATGACCTTTTCAGACGACGCGACGCTACGAATCTTCCGGAGGTGGAAAGAAAATTTCATGCGTCGGCGTTTTAGGAAAGAAGTCGGATAAGACCGATAACTAACTGGTACGAAGGTCCATCTCAAGTTGATTTCGTTGACTTTGAATATCCGGAAACCCTCTTCTTTTTTCCGCACGATCCCACATTCGCAGCAGACGGTGACGTAGTCGTTCAGTAGCTCAACGTCGAAACTATAAGTACGGAAGTCCTTGGGGAAACCCTGTGAATTCATGATAGAACTCGAGAACTGAATAAAGGCGAAAAAAAATCTATTCGGAGAGCCTTCGTAGCTCATGCCGCCCAACGACGCGCAGGGTTTTCTTCACATGTGGTATGCTGTACGCATCCAGGTAGGGATTCGACTCACCGCTAATGGGAAGTGATTCCCACGATTCTTTTCTCTTCCCGCGAAGAGGTGTCCTTGGCAACAACTAATTTCGAAGTCTGTGCGTATAGACCCGCTGAAGTGATCGATATTGTCGAGCCACCAAGTGCACCAGAGATCGACATGGTATTTGAGTGGCGTCTACGAGAAAGAACGATACAGATAAGCGGTGATGTTTGAAAGGTCCAGGAAACTCGGGCTTTGGAGGAGGAAACTCACGTGAATTTTCAGTGCGTCTCGAAGATCTTCGAATGGGACTTCCACCGCGATTATCTTATAATCAATGTGCGCGTTATATGCAGAGCTATTCCATCGAGACAGCGATTCGATGGATCTCACTTCATATGAGCATCCCATCTTCTTCACCGCAGAGATCATGACATGAGGAAACTTGTTGAAGGGGCTGAACAAGATAATCCAACGGATGTATGAGCCGGGCAAGGTCAACGTTGGTGAGCAGACTTTTTTTAGGATATCGCCGATATCCCCGAAGAGAGCGCCGTGAACCACCGAGATGGTCGTGATCGTTGAGATCGTGATGATCTGGATCACTCTCAGGGCTGACATGGCGATACAAACAGCCCAAGGATGTCAACAACGGATTACTTCACTCTTCCGTGCATCGTGTGCCGGAAATTCGACATCGGTCGAAGACGAGTCAACATGGCGTGTCTCGGCTGCGAGATACTTCGAAATTCACGGACAGTCTCAACACGCACTCCCATTCTCAAAGGGCGAATACGACAACAGATGCGGCGCCTTGTGGCGCCCGACTCACAATTAGGACTCGAGGGGCCGCCGTTTGAACTCCGTCCCGGCCGATCGATGGCACGTCGCGCACATTCGCAGCTTGGTGATCAACACAGGAGAATTCGGATCGGTGTCCCACCAGATGATGCACGGTGCCTACCACCATCCTCCGGTGGGGAAGTAATGGAATGAGGAGAAAATTGAAATGATGAAAAATACGAATAAAATCTCGCAATCGTTTGCTGCGCTGGACGGAAAGCTCGCCCTCCTCCAAGAGCGGAGATCCGCTCTCTTGTCTTCAAGCGAATCAAACTAGAACGGAGGAGCTCCTACGGCTCGACTCACTCGAGAGACTTCATGAGTGAATCGCTTATGGACGCTGATGAGTTTCTACGGCAATCGGGGCGTGGCCATCAGTGAAAGAGAACTTCATTACCGATATTGGAGATGCGTAGGTACTCGCAGCGCAATTTCTAATCAGCGTTCTAGAATTCGATATTATGCCGGAAGACGTCAGACTTTTGCACACAGTCAGCTTAATGACCCTCAACGCCCGTTCCCTTCCCCCCTGCCTCGCGGCGGATCGGGTGTCAAGGCTAGCATACATGGAAACTTGAATCCTGAAACTAGTGTCTAGGGACACGCGAGACTCCTCTTCCCGCGAAAGCCGGAGAGCCCGCCGCGTAATCGGCAGCCGGGGAACTGACGGGGCTTTCGACAGCTTTGAGAGTCTTCCCCCGGGGAATCGGGAAACATCGTCTGCCTAGGCTCAGCCATCTTCGGTCACAGATCACAGCCTGATTTTTCCTTCTGGGCGTCGCGTCGGCGTCCCGAGACTGGCAAGCTGTCGCTCACTGCGACTTCTGCGAAAAAAGCACCTCGGCTCCTCTCCGCTTCCGACGACTGTCGCTCCACGAGAGAATCTTCCCATCGGCTCCGATCCCTTCCTGATGCGGATGCGGTCCAGAGTAATTTTGTCGAATCCGAGGTTTCTGATAAAATCCTCAACACGATGGATATGTGAGCATTGTCCAGGTGCCCACAGAAGGGGGTGCAAGGAATCGGGCAAATCTCTTAAGCAATCAAAGCCGCTCAAATCATGACGATCAGTCGCGGGGAGTCGAAAACATACTCTTCGGATACGATGTAGGGGAATTCAAGGAGTTCCTCTTCACGAGAGAGCGATGCTCCAGAGATCGCCACGTTCGACTTGGAGAATCAACTATCAATGAAGAAGCGGACCCATGCGGGAGACGTTGATATGACTGATCGTCGGCGACGCCGGATTGACTCTCGGCTCCCTTTTATTTCAGCGATGCTGCGTTATTACACGGCAGGTTCCAGCGAGAGACGAAGTGCTGATTCCTCCAGTTCAGGACTTCATTCAGAGGAGGGGAAGGTCTGCGGCAAACGGATCTGGTCGGGAATTCTGATGCTCTCTCATGTCGTATTGCTGCTCAGTTATGATTTCCTCCGTGAAGTCCTTGCGCTCCTCCTCCTCCGCCTCCAGATAAATCTCAAAGATTCTGTCAAGATCGAAGCCGCTACGCCCGAAGCCAAAATCATAAAGTGGGCTGCAAAATCCTTCAAACGAAGAATGCGTCCTTTTGCTAAACCAGCGAAAAACTCGCCCGGTCCACTGCCCCTCAGTGTGTCTTCGAGATACTTATTGAAGAGTCCGGCCGCGAGCGAGCGCGAAATCCTGAGAGGAAGGATTCAATGAAATCAAACCGGTGATATGCTCATTTCGCTTCATGAGCTACCCACAGAGGTCGTGACGGATATACTCACATGAGGTCGAGCTTGTGTTTGAGGAAACACTTTTTCTGAAGATACATGCCCGTTATACTGATGGTCAGAAAGTCGTCCGACGGTGTGACTCTTTTCGAAATGTACAAATCAGCTGCGGTACTCAGAAGACCACTTTTCGTTCCAATGTATGCGTAGCTAGGGGGGGGAGAACGATCAGGCGAGCCGTGAATCGAGGGTGTGACGATACTTCAGCGGATACAAGACAGGATTGCATCTGATGCAGAATCATGACGAATTCTCACTTCTTCTGGAGGGATCGGATGACCCCCTCCCGGTCAGTCTCTACCATCAGCTCGGGCTGCAGCGTGGTCATCTTTTTCAGGAGGGTGAAGAGTTTGTTCCCCAGGGGCTCCTTTCGAAGAATGCGGGTCATCAGTCTGGACGGAGGTTCTACCGTTCCAATTTTGGCAGGACACTTAACTTACGTCTATCAAGTCTGAGAAAGCACTGTCTCGCACAGTGCCCCCTGTATACTTCCCGCTCTGCAGGGCGCTCTCCAGTGTCGAGATGGTATCCACCGTCGAGTCGAAGATCCGAATATTCATGAAAGCTAAAACGCATCCCGAGAACGAGTTTCCCAGCAGTAAACAGCAGATGGCCCAGCTGATCAACAGAGTACGATAACTCGCGGTCGGGATCTCTTCGTAGCCGTCGTGAGCTGATCGAGTCATTCGAAATAGAAAATATCGTTGTGGAAATATCGGGGGGCGTCGAAGATCACACGTAAAGCTCTCGAACTTACTCTGCTTGAGGAAAATCGCGATCATCAGCATGTAGTCGGGATTTCGCTTCCGCTTGGAACGTACACGACTCGGCGAGGTCATCAGATAGACGGCCAGACTGGTCACGATCAAGGACAAGAATATCAGAGCCCAACCCTGAAATTTTAATTCGAATCATCTTTCACCGCTAGAACTGAAGTCATGTCGGAGTCTCAATTCCTCGGATCCACCCACCATCGCATCGAAGGTCCACGCCATCGTGTAGATCGAGCTCAATTCAGGAGGGAGTTTCGACATGAACGTAATGACGTCGACATAGTACGGGAAAGTACAATCGACTGCGGATATCCGTGGGTACGTACAGGTCATTTCCGACATCGCGAAATCCGTGTTCTGCGGAATCGGGGAAAGTGCTCAGTTTTATCCGGGCAAACCAACGCTCCTCGAGTTCCGACTTCCCAATGCTTGATCTGAAGCATCAGGAGACACCGAATCGATGAAGGCGAGCTTTTGAGTTGATTTCGAGGTTCCCTCCTTAATGGAGAGTATATGGTAGGCTAGGTTAAGCGGAGAGAATTTCTCCACGGCTCTCCAATTTTGGCTCACTCGCCTTCTTCCAGACTTCACCGATCATGCCACCCCAGAGCTTCGTCGTAGTGTTGAAGTTCCCGGCAGATTCATTCGGCTCCAGGATGGCTTCGAACCTTGGGAATGGTTTCGCGTTATGAGCTTGTGAATCGATCCTCCCTCTGGCACATTAGCGCGGCTCCGGTATAAGGAGCGATGATGTCTATCTCAGCTTATTGTGTCCCCAACCAATGGCCTTGTTGACCTATCGTCTCTGGGGAGAATCCCGAAGGGCGGATTAGAGGACAACTCACGATGTGTTCAGCCTGGCAACGAAGTCCCTCAAGAGGTAGAATTCATTTCCAGCGAATATTCTGGTCCCATTCCGAGTTCGGTAGACCCTCAAATGCGGCGCTCTCTGCAAAGAGTACGGACGTATCTCCCGCGGAAATCTCGGAACGGCTCGTCGGATCAGGAACTAAGGAGCGATTGAGACTATCCGCAGAAACAAAAATGAGGTGTTTCTCGATGCAGGGTATGCGGGCGGAGGGAGAGGGGGAATTTGAGAGCCCCGAATTTCTCCTCTATTGTCGCCCGCACTGTATTCGCTCTCGACGTCGTGCCAAGGACAACAGGGACAATGCACACTCGGGACAAACACTGGGTGCGCATCGACTGCAGGTATCGTAGTGAGCTCCTTCAAGACTCGAACAACGAACAACCTCCATGCGAGTCGGTTATTCGTCAATAGCCGACGCACAGCCCATTCATTGTGGCATAACTATGAAAGTTTGACGACGTTCCCTACCGCTGGTAGCGAACGTGATGCATCTTAAACTCGGACTCACTGGTACGTAAATCCATCTCAGAGCGATCTCGTTCACTTCGAACAACTGGAATACTCCCTCCTGTTTCCGTACGATTCCACACTCGCAACACACGGTCACGTAATCGTTCGGTAGCTGTACTTCAAAATCGTAACCCTTGAAATCCTCTGAGAAACTCTGAAAGATTTTGAACGTCCTCCGGCATTGGGCCAAGAATAGAATCCTCCACGAGGGAATTCGAAGAGGGAATCACGTGAATCATACCGTTAGGAGAAGCCGAGAATACTTTTGATTTCGGATTCGATTCCACCCACCGTCAGAGGGAAGTGATAGCCGAGAAGTCGTTCCCTATTCGCGAAGAGAAGTCCTTGGCAGCATCTGATATCAAAATTCGACCCGATGGATCCAGTGAATTGGTCGATGCTGTCGAATGTCCAGGTGCACCAGATGTCGACGTGGTATTTCAGCGGCGTCTGCGGATCGCCAAATAAATTAATTAGTCTAATCCTGAGGCCGAAAGATTCATCCTATATTCCAGACCGGAATATCATTATAGACAGAGATTCGTCGAAATTGATCGACCACGAACAGGATTGGTGCTTACGTGGACGTTAAGCGCGTCTCGCAGATCTTTTAGCGGAACCTCCACCGCGATCACTTTGTAGTCGATGTACGGAGCTTGTTCGGAAGTATTCCATTGGGACAAAGATTCAATGCTTCTGACTTCGTACTGACATTCCATGCCTTTCAGAGCAGAGAGCATTATCCGAGGGAAGCTGCTCGTCTGGCTCAGCAGAATCATCCAATGGATATATACACCAGGCAGAGTCAATTCCGGCGTGCAGGCCTGTTTCAAGAGATCACCGATATCCCGGAATAGGGCGCTCTGGCTCGGAATCGCTACCGAGATGGTGGAGATTGTGAAAATCTGCAAGGCTCCGAGGCCTGGCATTGTTGGCCGAACTTTCCGACAACGCCACAACGAGCCACTCCACTGTTCCGTGCGTTGCGCTATGAATCCAAACTTGGGTGAGCTGGATTCCACATGGCGTGTCTCGGCCGAGAGATACTTCGAAATTCACAGGCGGTCTCAATAGAAACTCCCATACCTGAGGAACAACTACGACAATAGCTGCGGGGCCTTACGGCATACAAAGTCTCAATCAAGGTACACGTCGCCTATACAAAGTTTCTGGATTGAGGGGAGCGAATCCACACCGATTTATGTCGATTGCCGTCCATCGGATGATCTCGCGACCATATGAAGAGACGACGCACGCGGAGCTGCGGTGTGACTGAGCCGTTGACGGCAAGGTGCGACAGTACTGGCCCATGGTGGGTTTGGAGCACCACAAGCCGGGAAGGGATAAGGGGTCGACATATGAGGTATGGGGACGCGATCAAATCAAACGGGATCCGGCTGGGGGAGACTCCCTACCCTTGAATCCACGCTCGGGGAATGAGACGTGCCCGCGGCTACTAATCTCCGCCTCTCCCTCGGGCTATTGCTGATCTGGCCGAATTTCAGCGTTCATTCCTCACTCTGTCATAGATTCTTGTAGTCGACGTATTCTCCTCAACTGGTAGATTGCTCGTTGCGCCGCTTAGTCCCTCAGTCCTTGACGCATTCTCCTTGACATGACGAGCTCCGTGATCGTGACACGACTTCCTCCTCTGCCGGAGCTCTCCTCGTCTTGGGAGCTCCATCTGCGAGACTAACCATCCGCGGCGATCGGTCAGAGTCTCGGGCCGAACACCACAGTGTGCGGCTTCTCCGAATTCGGGTTCTTCGTATCCACCACCTGGGTTTCGCTTCCGAGTCCTCACTCTGCGAGACTCCCGCTAAGTCGAGTGAGACATTCGCTTGGCTGTAATCACAAGCAGTAAACAGAAAAAGTAGCATATGGAGGATAGTCTGAGAACACCCAGAAAATGGGCAGTCCGTTTATTTGGGGATGGCATTGCGGTGAAGCCCTTTTTCCCCGATGATAGAGAAGTTTTTAGTACAAATGGTAGAAATGCATTTTCTTCGAGGCCAATCGGATGTATTGGATTGCTGCCCTACGAGGTCTGATGTCGTCATCTTCAATCCCGACCGGGTACTCCTTACGCCTCGATGACAGAGCTGTTGATGGATTTCCGGGTTTACCCTCCTGGCAGACTGTTATGTGGCAGATATCCTTGATGGAGAAAAGCACCAGTGACGCAACAACACCGGACGCAAGAATGAGGAAATGAGCGGCGAAGTCTCCCAAGGGTAGGACGCGGAGCTCGCTATGGCTATGAGCTTCGACCTGTTTCTGTCCGAGCGACTCTCGAAGGTATTTCTCGAAAAGTCCTGCCGCGACGACGCGTGTCAATCTGCGAATGTCGATGTAGGTAATGGAGTGGTATTCGATCTCACTGCAATAAACGTCCGGTCCTGAGATAATTGTGAATATTTAACTCACATCAGATTAATCTCCGGTTTCAGGAAACATTTTTTCTGAATGACTATCGTGCTCAACGCGATGCTGAAAAAGTCGTCGGAGGGCATCAGGATGTCGGAGAGACGCAACTCGATCGCACTGCTCTCCAAAGTGGTCCCAGTGTCGACGTAGGCATATCTGCGAAAAAAGATTCCTAATATGAGTCGCGCAAAATGAACATGAAGGAGCTGATCCAGACCCAGATCCGAGCAATAATTCGCATCATTTATTCACAGGCTCCCCTGAAGAAATGATAAGTGGAGAAACTCGGACTCCTCACTTCTCCCGGGAGGACTTGAGGACACCTTCTTCGAGGGTATCGACCAGACGATCCGGTTTCTCTTTGATCTGATCTCTGAGCAGTTCTAAAGCCTTGTTTCCCATGGGTTCCTGGGTGACGGAAAAGTGGTCAGCGTTGATACATGCGGAGTTTCGAGAAAGCCTCCTTGGAGACGCCTATTTCCCCGAGAGCCGTGGTTCGATCGACGAATTGAGCCCCCGTCCGAAGAGAACCAATATGATAGAGCTCATAAATCGCAATGTTTTTCCCGCTCTGCGGTCCCCCATTCGGCGTGCCGTTGTGCACTCATGCATGAATAGATATACATCCGTCTTCCCGCAGTCGAGAGCCTCCGGTCAAGGTCTGACCGGTCGGAGGAAAGGCGTGGAAGGAGAATCTCGGAGGAGCACTGTACATGTGTTCCAGCTTTTATTCATCATCTGTCTCGCAACAGACATTTCCGGTCTCGCGGATATTCCAGTGAGATTGCCGTCTCTCACGGCAACGCTCCACGTACCTCTATCATTCCAGTCATGAAACTGTCCTTCAATGTGCCAGCTGTGTAGGTCTTGCTTTGCAGCGCGCTCTCTAGAGCAGCAACGGTACGTATTCCCGAGTCGTACAGTCTGACGTTCATGAAAGCCAATATGCATCCTGAGAAGGAGTTTCCAACGAGAAACGAGAAGATGCTCCAGCTAATTAACAGGATACGATAACTCGCGGTCGGAAGTAGTTCATGGCCGTCGTGAGCTACGAGAGAGAAATTCGTTCACAGCTCGCTCTTTCATGTCCGACAATAATTGTTAATCGTCGTCCATTACCGAGTATCGAGAAATCGAGTATCGTACTCACATTGTTTCAGGAAAATTCCTACGATGAGCATGAAGTCAGGCTTCTCGAGTTTGTGATCAACTGGAGTTCTCGAGGATAGCAGGTGCACGGTGATACCCGTCAGGGTT
Source organism: Galendromus occidentalis (assembly GCF_000255335.2). NCBI lineage: Eukaryota > Metazoa > Arthropoda > Arachnida > Mesostigmata > Phytoseiidae > Galendromus > Galendromus occidentalis. The sequence goes on from NW_003804698.1 coordinate 37,155, forward strand.
ATGGACGAGAGAAGGAGAGACCATACCTGGTTGGGGAAAAACCGCTTGGACCTCCTCCGCGTTTAAACCCGGGAACGCGCCGCATTGTGATAAGCACTAAGTGAAACTCAGTTCCAGAACTTGCCCATGAATCGAACGCCCACGCCATGGTATACATTGAATTCTTCTCCGTCGGAAGCCTCGCGATGAAAGTAACTTTCCCGATGTCGTAATTGAAAGAGCACTCGGTTGCTGCCGAACGGGGAAAAGTACACGATACTTCCGAAATTGCAAAATCCATCTCCTGTAAGGATAATTTGACTTGAAAATACGCCTCATTACTCGATGCACGCATGGTCATATTCGCGACATCTTGCGTCCGGATTCCGGGAGGAACGCTTGACAGTTCTCTGAATTTTTGAATGTACATACATATGAGCTCGACTTCCGGAAGGACGCGGCGAGTGGCATCGAAACGCACAGACTGAAGGTCTGAGAGCGCGATGAGTTCACACTTCGCGTCGTTGAATTCTAGGCCGGAGGTGGTAGCGAAGTCTCTTGACCTTCGTAATGTCAGATACAACGGAATCGACGTCGCCAACCAATGTACCTTCTTCTAAGAGCCAGGGTTTGAACTCTAACAGAAGACTTGAAGAGAGCTATGCAGCAGATTGCGGGGCCGCATGGGTCGCCTTGATGTACGCCGTTCCGTGGGAGCAGTACTTCCTTCCCCCAAATGAGTTTCGAAGGCAGCCGATACGCCTGGTAGATCATGGGGTACAGGGAGGGAAATTTGGTTTGAATCGCGGTGAGAATAAGGTCTCTACGGAGAGAGTTGAAGGCGTCGGCAAAATCCAGTTTGACAAGAACCTCCTCGGAGCCCTCATTGACCTCGATTCAACTAGACGCCGCGTGAACGGTCGCCTCACAGCCCCCATCAACACCAAAGCCGAGCTGGCTTGGCGCTACGAGGTTTCGAATGGAATCCTCACTCTCACGGACGGCGATCTTGCGTCGACGAGAGGGCACGAGCCGCTGTCCTTGTGGATGAGGTCTTTGAGGTGTCGGAGGTGGATACCGTCCGGTCCTCCACTGCAACTGTTGGGGAAGCTTCTGACGGCAAAGCGGACCTCCGACTCAGAGACGATGAACGGAGGCGACTGTACGAGGTGCTCGGGGATGAGCGTGTGGAATGGGTATGTCTGGATGCTTGCGATCGAGGATACGTCTCGTCTCGAGATCAGACGGCGCCGTCACGTCGGTAGAGAGCAGGGTGCGGGCAGCAGCCGACACGTTCCCCTGAGCAAGTTTGGGCTGGACAAGGCCGAGCGGAACGATCGAACCGGGGGGACTCTCTTCTGATGGAAGCAGTTGAGATTGCCGCGGATGAGAGAAGCGAGCGATCTACCCCAGACACCACGGATGGGGATCGAGAGCACGGAGGAGGCGAAACTATACAGAGATGACCACGCAGGTAGATCGTTCGACGAGCCCACGATGTTAAGCACCATGATCAATAACTGATCACAATGATCTTCTACTGCAATTGCCACGCAATGGTCAAATTAAGCTTCGCAAACGACTTCATCAAGTATAGTAGACCAGTAAGCCAGGAGCCGGTATCTTGCCGGAGGCCTAATTTCTGAGGAGAGGAATCTCCGTCTTCTGGAGAGTAGTCCGACAAGAGCCACGACCCGTGCTGGTCTTCCTCCCGGGAATCAGAGAAGCTGAGTTAGAGGCAAACGAAATCCCGTGATCTCTTGACGAGGAAGGGGAATGCCTTTCTGGAATCACAGTGTCACCGGAATTTCGGCTTTCCCCCGGGCAGTGGGGTGCGGAGGGGGGGGGGGCACCCGGCAGCGCGGGAGTTCCAGCGATCAGCGTCGGACCGATACCAACGATCTGGGAGGGATCCGCGGACCAAGATCTCCGAGTCCACGAAGCTTCTGCATTCGTCCGGATCTGTCTGCGATGGCACCGGCGTAGTTAGGGAGCGCGAGGGGTTCGGACTGCGCTTGGCGTCACTTCCTAGGCTGCTTGCGGGGAACGGTTATCAGCGGTGGGAAGCAAACGAATGTAATTTCTGCGTGAATCCCGCGCCTGACGGCTGAAATCCGAGGGCGAAATGCTTGGCAACGCGTGCCTCGCTCGATGTTCGGCCTGAGGTTCTCAGAGCGAGGCTTTTCCTCTGCCTGTTCGACTCGGAAATGAATGGGCAGCTCACAGAATTATATTGTGACCGTATAGACAGGCGCCTTCGCTAGCGAAGGAGCAATCGGCTCGGCACACAAACCGAACCCATGTCATGCCATCGTTCCGTACCAACAAACTCGCGGAGACGTCGGCGTCGCAACTGCTGACTAGTCATTCTCTCTATCTAATCTTGGAAGTTGGAAGCGGCTCCTGTCGCCAACAGAAGGGATAGGGACTCGCGCGTGTCCTTTTCTTACCTTATTCCACACATCACCGATCATGCCCACCCACTCTTTGGATGCTGCGTTGAAATTGCCGTACGCTTCCTCGGGCTGCGGGTAGAGTTCGAAACTAGGGGGTCGAGAGGAAAAATATGAGTGACTCCCGACTCGTAGAGCTGACTCAATCGTTCGAGTATGCGCATCATTTCATTATCGCTTTTCCACATAGTAGCGGAGCTTACGACGTATTTAGCACTTTGCTGATGTCTTCCAACAGTAGGAAGTCGTTTCCGGAGTAGCGCACGGTTCCGCTGGACGTCTTGTAGACTTTGATGTGCGGACTTCTCTGCAAAGAAATTAATACTTCGGAGGTGGCAACTTCTTCTACGATGTTGAGAGGTCAAACAGAAATACACAGACGGCTCTCTCAGATTCCTCTAGGAGCTCCGTCGGGCAGATCATCATGTAATCCTCCCGAGAAACATGTGGGATATAGGAACTCCGGAATCCACCAATCAGCAATAACTCGGAGGCTCTTCATCGAAGGCCTCCGACAGACCCGGAAACAGGTGGAAAGCCAACGAAAATTGAATCGAGATCCGCGTCGAGCGCAGAGCTCTCCGATGATGATTTGAAGTCATACTCATGGGACTTTGATATTCTCGATTGCATCAGCTGCGACTCACAGCGATATAAGTCCACCTCAAAGACGTTTCGTCGGGTTGGAACATTCGGAATATTCCATCGTCCTTGCGGACGATTCCACAATCGCAGCAGATCGTGATGTAGTCGTTCAGTAGCTCAACCTCGGGGTAGAGGGCGTCATTCCTCTCGGAGGATCCCTGGAACTTCGAAATCGGCAACATGAAGAAGTCGCTGCTCATTATCGTACTCCGAGGGGAGATTAGGCTCTGCCGACAAAAGTGTCCTCTTTATATTGGCTGAAATCACTCTGAAGTCGTCACTGACCATGAGAGGGAAACGTTCTCCGCTAGCCTTCTCAGCTGTCTCTGTGAAGAGAAATCCTTGGCAACACCTGATGTCGTGATATATCCTCAAAGGTAATTCGACTCTCTCGATTTCCCTTAAGGACCAAGTGCACCAAATGTCAACATGCCGTTTCAGTAGTGACTGGAAAACAAATTAGGTAATTCAGATGCCGCATGGTACACCCCATGGTAGGCTTGAAGCCTGGCACGGGATTCTTCCGGCAACTGAATGCATTTCTTCGCATCCGAAGACTCTGTGGATCACCCAGGAGAGCCAGGGGTCCAGCGCTGATATGGCGAGGTCGTTCCGATTCCCAAGCCCAACCTGCGATCGATCCGGGTCGCTCTGCCCCGCGACGGCAGGTCTCAGAGGTCGCGCGCCCCCTGATGGCTCCTGATCCGGAACTGAGCTAGTGCAATTCATTCAAGTGAACGAGATGAGCATTTTCCCTCAGGCTAGAGGGAATTTTCGATGGTTCAAGCTTCTGATGGCTCTCGAAGCAATATCTTTTTTATGGGCACGGTCTGTGGATAGCTGAGGTTTCCCGAGGCTTTTTTTCATCGAAGATGAAGGTTCGGGAGCGCATGGGGAGCATCGAGTTCGCCAGCCGAATTCCACGAGGCGAAATTCAAGCTGGTCACTTGCATGGAGCACCCATGATTAGATGCTTCTCGAATCGATGATTTCACATCCCGTTCATATGCCAACTGGATCTATCTCGACTGTATCAGAATCGATCTCCCTAGCTTCGAGTCGTCAATCAACGAGGCATGCCTGATGTCTTCGATTCCACGGACTCAGAGATGCCCGAAAATTGGTTTACCCCGGAAAGAACTCACGTAAAGGTTGAGCGCGTGTCTCAGATCTAAAATCGATACTCCGACCGCGATCACTTTATAGTCGGTGTATGGTAAGAGGTCTGAGCCGTTCCACCACGAGAGGGACTCGATAGTTCGCACTTCATAATCACATTCGAGGCGTTTCACAGCGGAAATCATTGCGTGAGGGAAATCTGTCGTCGAATTGAACAGAATCATCCAGCGGAGAGGCGAGCCGGACGAAGAGTTTTTGATGGAGCAGGCAGCCTTCAGAAGGTCACCAACGTCGCGGAAACGGAGATCATTTTCTGAATGAGAACACATCGTCAAAGGGAACGTAGCAATCGTGAGCAAGCGGCCGACGATGAGGGCTGTCATTCTCGGATAGCTCCGACAGTGACGCCGATGCGCGGGACGAGGCGGAATGGCACTTCATGATTCCGTGCCCCCCGAGCCACAACCCAATCTTGATTCGGGGCTCACACGATCCAGGGAAATATCGCGTGATATGACCAAAAGACACTCCGAAGTTCGCTGTCACGCATCGAGCTGCGAGAAGACTATGAAGTGGGGAGGCGAAATAATAAGCATTCGTACTCCGCGACGATTCTCATCTCGAATTTCGACGATTCTCCCGAGCTCGAGGAGGGACTCGCTCAGTCTTCGGAGACCTTATATCTTCGCAGAGCAACGCGGAGCGAATCATTATTATTCTTCGAATTCGATCTTGCTTGTGCAGGACCCTGGCGGAGGACTCTCAATCAGTAGAACTTCCTTGCGCGGAGATATCTTTCTCGAAGAATGATTTCCGGTTCCATCGGTATACGCTTACCGTAGTTCCTCTCCGCTCACATCACCTCTGGGTGGGGGAATGTGGTCTCGAATATCGAGGTTAGGGAAGGAGTTCAGAGGGGAGAAGGTCATATTGTTGGGCATAGTACAACAGGACTTCCGCATCGGATCAGACCCAAATCCCAAGAGAAGGGAGCTCTGAACACATTGCGAGCCTGCCAGCCCCGAATGGTTACATGCGAGAAACACTGCGCAATGAGCGGTGCCCTTCGTCATATACCGGTGCGAAGACGTCGGGATATGCCTGTGCGGAGTATCTCGGCGAGGCACACAGTGAGCGCCTCGATATCTGCCGAAGGTCGGGGGGGAATCGTCTCGCCAATCCGATGAATGCTCGTCTTGAGACTTGAGCTTCAATCAAGGCAGCGGGTCAGAGATGGACGCCCAGCCTCGTCGCCGGTAGATTCGCATCGGTGTTTCGTCGCGAGATAAGTCGTGGTCCCGCGGCACGCCAAAAAGTCGTCGATTTCGGCAACCTTGTCGGCCGAGAAGTGATTCGGTGATTTTATCTCCCAAGTGAGGAATCATTATGATGATGATGTCAGGCTCGACGTCCTGGCTCGTCCGTCGATACCGAGATGCTGCCAGACCACAGCAGCCTCCCGCAAGGCGATGCTGAAAGAGTCATTCAGGCTTCGGAGTCCTCGATCATTATCAGGATGTCGCACAGAGTGCGAGCTGCTATTCCTCTTTCGATCGAGGAGAGCGAACGATCCTTAGGATACGAGGCGAATAGGAAGTCTCTCCGAGCGTGGGCCCGGGAGCTGACTACTCGGAAGGGTATCACAGTAGAAAGAGGGACGCCCTAAGGGGGAAAACAACCCACTGCTCGTCGCCCATTCCCGTTCAGGGGGAGCGGGATCAGAGGCCCTCTGACCAGAGGGGTTTTTCGTGCTCGGAAGCGAAAACTGCACCTGCGGAAGCTTGACGGATCCGATTCAAGATTCCCGGAATCCTTCAAAAGAACTGAACACACATTCCACAAACCTATGGGGCATTTCTTTTCGAGCCGCAGATTTGGACATTCATCTCGGCCATGGGAGCGAGGATCACGCAGAGAACCATAGTTCTTGTAAGTATTCTTGTTATCCTGTGTACCGAGCGAAGTCCGCGAATTTCTCCGGACACGCTTCCGCAAGCCCTGGAGGCTGCAGTCTGCTTTTCCATCGACTCGACCTATGGAAGATCTATCGTGGTTCCACGGGCTTCGTGTCAATTCCATTCGTGGAAGAGAATAAGCTCTCGGAACTCAGTTCAGGGCAAGTGATCGAGGGACGAGAATATTGGGAGACGAGGGAACCGAGTTCTGGTAGAGGCTGGGGAGCGCCCGAATTTAGCTTAATCTCAACTCAGGGGTCCTGAGCGGGTTGACTGACGGAGAGACATTAGTTTCTCGACGTCGATACGACGGAACTCATATTGAGCTCCGATTATACCAGGCTCTCGATCCGAACGATTTGAGAAGTCGCTTGAGGGACTATTTTCAGGAGAGTCCAGCTCACCGGGAATGCGGGCCCAATCCAGGGGGAACGCGTGCGGATGGTGTTCTCGGGAGACTTCATACCGTGTGAGGGCACTTTCAAGCCACACCGTGATTCAGTCATCGAGTAAGGCAGCTTCCGAAGCGTCGATACTTTTAGCGAATTCGCAGTTATCGTCATGAGTCACTTGCGTTCCGCTATCCCAAGTGAGGCCTCTCTTCGTCGGCTTTTCTCCCATGGCACCCCGATTGGGTCGAATAGACGATCTCACGAAAGTTAGATTTTGCTCCATGTCATTCAGGTCTCGCTCCGGGGAAAGGAATCGCCGGCATACCCTCATATCGCGGTCTGTATCCAACGGTAACTTGCTCGGCTCGGGAGCCACGAGAGACCGAGGGCATCGAATTTCGACGCGGAGCCGAAGCTCGACTTGTGTGATAGAAACAGAGCGGTCCGCCGATCATACATCAGGGAGTCACATGGATAGTGGCGCTCGTATCATGTCAGGTCGCCAATCGGCAGCCTTGCTCATGAGATGACTCCATAGTCGGTGTTCGATTGCTTTTGGAAGGTTCGGAATGAAGAGCTCCGCAAAACCCGTTCACTGAGGCATCCTCCGGCGACAGGAAAAAGCGCTGGGAAAAAGGCTATCAAAACCGCCTCCATCTCTGATATGATCTGAACCTCGACTTCATCCAAGAATAGGATGTCTCTGAGTTAAAGCAATTCCTCCTCGAGTACGCCCATGGCAATGATCGTGAGCCCTCGTGACGAGGTGCTGAAACTCCCGAATGTAGATTGAGGGCGATGAGATGCTAAACCGTACAATTACGCGAAATCTTGGAGCTCCTTGCCAGTTCTTCTTCGATTCTACGCGCCGCTCCGCTTCAGGCTCTGCTCGCTCGAGAGCATTTGACCCGCGAATCGCTGTTGCTCTGAGTCGAGATCTGTCCTCGGAGCTCTGCTAGCCCTAGAAACTCATCATACATATTAGTTTGAATTTCACCCGAGAACAGAGCTCCTAAACTATCCGTTTAGTCTCTTCCTAATCTTGTGTGGTCTCACGCCCGATTCTCCCGATCGCCAAGCAGGCCGGGGTCGCTGGCTGAGGAGTTTCTCGTCAGATCTCAGAAGATCTCCGACCTGGCATATCGGACGATTTCGATTAGGCTACTCCTTTCCAGATTGCATTGAGGCTGAGCCGCGACCGACGGCGCGGCGGTGGCGAACGCGTCACCGAGCGGACCCCTCTGAGAGCGTCGGTGGAAGGGTCTCTAGAGAGTGGATCCGCCTCGGAACACGGTTTCCATTCAATCAATCGAATCAATCAATTTCTTTATTCGCGATTCTTTCCGCAGTTGTTCCATTAAAAGCAGATTCCGGAGGAATGAGGACCGAATTCGCATCTCTTAGCCCAAAACTTTTTGAGAGCAGCAACCTTGCATAGGACGGGGAGGATGGATCGCTCATACAACATGCATAATACAGGAAAGCGCGATCGCGCAGCTGCCGTTGCGAAACTCGCTCCGGGACTCTACGATGCACAAGATATGTGACCTCTGTCTCTGGCCAAGTCATTCACGTGGGTATAGGATTCTAACCACCTTGTATGTGTATGCTTCGCTCCGAAACAGCAATGCAATACTATGCGGCGATATGATTTTTTATCCCGACTTCGAGTACGGCGATTGGACATGTCGACTCTGAATTCTTCTTCGTTATATCTCACCATTCTTAAAGATTCCAAGCATTATGTATGGTCAACGGAATCATCAACGGAGATCTTCACCGATTAGGCAACTCTCTCAAGACCGCTGATGTCTCGATATTTGGCACCATGCCGGTTCTCCCGGATGAGGATGTTCAGGAAGACCGCAGAAGGCGAAGGTCCCCTAGTGTCGTCGTTTCTCCTTCGACGTCCCGAACAGCGACCCGAGAGGCTGTCTGCGAGACAGTTTTCGTTGGCGTTGGCCGTCTGTTCCGCGGCGGGAGAACGTTATTCTTCTCGGCATCGTCTTCCCCGGATGCCCCGTCGAGCTCCGCTGGGCTATTTCTGATAGGATGCAGCGCTGGAGGTGCTTTGGGTCTTTCCTCCTTCCGGGACCTTGGCTTCCTGCAGAAATATCTGATCGGGAAGACAATGAGTGAGACGGACACTCCTAGTGCTAATGCCTTGAAATGCGCAGCAAAGTCTTCCAATTTGAGGATTCTGTCGGTCTTCTGTTCCTGGCTGCCCATCCGAGTATCTCCCAGAGCGTCCGCACGATATTTCGCAAAGATACCTCCCGAAACAATCCGACTGATTCTGCAAGGGAAAATTCAGATCCTTCGTTTCGACAATCGGGAACTTCACTACTTATTGATTCTTCTGAACGCGATCGGTGGCTTCGTCTCCTCATTAGCACCGCGTCCTGTTCTGCTCACTATGCTCACATTCGATCGATTTTCGGTTTCAGGAAACATTTCTTCTGCAGCTGAAGGGTCGACAGGCTCACGCTGAAAAAATCACGCGCCGTCGCCAAACGACTACCAACGTACGGCTCGAGTGCGTTTTTCAACAGAACACTTCTACTGTCTATGTAAATGTACCTGGAAAGAAAGAATCAATGGACGATGCGATGAGAACACACTACAGTCTACGGCGGGATTATTTGCTATAGACTATTACGTACTTCTCTCGAAGTGATTTCATGATGCCATCTCGGTGATCTTTCACCAAGAGATGAGGCCGCTTCTTGATTTGCTCTCTCATCAGCCTCAGGATTGAACTCCCCCTCGGTTCCTTCGTGAGAAATTGAAATTCTGATTTTGAATATCTCACTGTATGTCCATGATAGCCAGACGAAGATCCAGCATAAGGATCGATGAAGCCACCTGCGTTCATATATACCTCTATCATTGCTAACATGGAAGTGTCGCTCATAGTGCCGGCTGCGTGGGTTTCTTTCTGCAGAACGGCTTCGAGGGCGGCGATTGTGTCTATTTTAGCTTCGTAGAGGCGAACGTTCATGAAGGCGAGGAAACATCCAGAGAACGAGTTCCCCACGAGGAAACAGAACACTGCCCAATGCAGCAGAAGAATTCGATAGCTAGCAGTGGTGAACTCCTCGTAACCGTCATGAGCTGCCGAAGGATCATTGGTTGAACGATCGAAACCGGAGGGATCCACGAAACATTTTTCGGTGATGGAAGAAATCGAAATTCCCGACCTGCGTCCCTCACTTTGTTTGAAAAGAAGAGCCACGACCAGAAGATAGTCTGGACTCCGCTTCCTCGGTTGCAGATAAATACGATGCCGTGAAGATACGAGATGGAACGAGAGACTCGTTGAGATTACGGACGAAACGATCAGAATCCACACCTACAGAGGAATGGAGTTATTTCTCGTTGCTGTCGTCTTAAGTGTTTTCTGTTTCGAGAATGGCAGTCGTTCCCGTCTTTAGGAGGGAGAACGATGCGAGTGATGCTCTCAATCCAATACGATGCTTGCCCATTTATCGAATGTCCACGCCATGGTAAGCGACGAATCTATTTCCTGCGGCTTACTGGCCAAGAATGTGATCACTTCGATATCATAGATACGGGAACAATCGGTCGCCGCCAAGCGGGAAAAGGTGCAAGATACTTCCGTCATCCCGAAATCCATGTCCTTCGAATATCGGAGAGCCAATATGAATCAAGAAGAAGACTTAGCTCTGGGACATCACAAGAAATTCGAAATACATGAGAATAATTCCAGAGAGTTTCGTCGCTCGCCCACTGACCCTGCTCCAAACTTCAGCCACCATGCCGGACCACGTTTTCGAGCGCGAGTCGAAACTCCCGAATGCTTCTTGTTCGAAGAGTTCAACCCTGGAAAGGCAAACAGTTCTCTCCAATCCGAACTTGATCGGTAATAGTCTTGGACTCCGAGAGTTGAAGTTCACCCACGATGTATTAAGTACGTCGCAGATGTCTTTCACGAGTGAGTAGTCGTTGCCGCTGTATTGGACTGACCCTCCCGGCTTCTTCACCACTTTCACGTGCGGGTCTCTCTGTCGGAGAAAAAGCTTCATATAGAGTGACTTATTTAGCATTTCCGGCGACGGCGAACAGGGAGGACTCTACAGAGAAGGCTCCTTATCTATCTTTAAGTCTTCTGTTAGACAAGATCTGAAGGGAGCCCTCAACATAATGCCTTGGCTGAAGTAGCAACTCACAGCGATGAAGGTTCCTCTAAGAGACAGTTGGGTGGGTTGCAGCAGATCAAAGCACTGATCCACCCTGCGAACGATCCCACATTCGCAACAGACTGTTGTGTAGTCGTTGAGTAGCTCGACGACGAAATGGAAAGCTCCATGATCTTCGGAGTAGCTCTGGAACTCCAGGACATGAGTTTCTTGAGGATTACGGGGGATTCGGCGGAACTCAACCATAATAAGACCTTCAGCGGAATTTCGCCGAATGGTATTCCTCGCTCACCTCAAGGACGAAATGCTCGTCCGTGCCTCCGATTTCCGATGCTGCGAACAGTAGCCCTTGGCAACAGTTCGTATCGAAATCGACTTCTAATCCTCCCTGAATCTGTTCGATATCGCGAAATATCCAAGTGCACCAGAGATCAACATGACGTTTGAGTGGAGTCTGCGAAATGCAGAAGTTTGCTACAGAAGTGGGCTGATATTTCAATGAATCAGGGGAAATGACCATAACTCGCGTATTATTTGTCTTGAAAAAGTTCCATGCGGAATACGCAGGTATCGGCAGTCCAATATTTATTGTTTCTGTCGAGCTCCCTAACCGAATCGCTGATCTCGGAAGCTCGCGGAGAAAGCCGCGGAATTTCCCATTACTTTTCCAGAAGTCAGGGGCTAATGGAACAGACTCCGCCGGGTCGCGTTGTAGATACTTTATCGATCCGATCAGGGTCGAGCGCTTATCGACCTCAATAATTATTGGGGCGTCGTTGGGAGGAAATCGAAGCGATGAGGAGTCGACCCCGATAGCTGTGTCTTCCGATCCAGCGAGCTCTCAAGGATTTTCTCAGAGAATCTCGACCCGATCATCGAAGGCTCAGCGGTCCGTGACCCCATTTTATGGGTCTCGAGAAATTGCATTAATGACATATAGGTTTGTTTCCCCAAGGAGGGGGACACCCGAAATGATCTGAGGGAGGGAGATTCTCCGTTTTCTTCCGAATAATCAGCTCACTCAGGCCTGCGGATTCCACGGTCTACTCAAAAACCGAAATTCCTTCGGATCGAAGACGACGGTGAGGACCGCTCTCGCGTCAGCAGGCATCATTAGATTACTCCGGTGTCGGATATTCTCTTCTGGACTCAAAAATGAGCGGGGCTTACGTGGGCTTCGAGCGCTCTGCGCAGATCTCCGATGCGGATTCTCACTGCGATGACTTTATAGTCGATGTGTGGTAATTGATCAGATGCATCCCATTGCGGCAGAGATTCGATACTCCGAACTTCGTAGATACACTCCATGCATTTCATGGCCCGGACTATCACCGACGGAAAACTCTCTGATTGTGTCAACATCATCCACCTTACAGGCGCGCCCGACGCAGAGAACCGCGACCTGCAAGCGTCCTTCAGCAGATCTCCAACGTCCCGGAAACGCACTCCGTATACTAAGGAAGTTGATATCGTCACCGAGACTGTGAAAACAAAGTAAACCATGAATAGAGGGAACGTTGAGAGAAAGAGCAGCATCGGCCCGAACCAATCGGACGAGAGTGCCATAGGAATTCCCGTGAGCTCTGTTCACTATTTTACTCCGAATGGCGGAGCCTCTCTTCGAACGTGTCTTGAAGCGGCTGCCTCATGCTTCAAAATTCATCATAAAGCGTTGGACGATGGCACTCAAGACGGATATAGTACAAACAAGCGGCACGAACCTTGAATCTTCGCCCCGAATGAGATTGAGGTTGATACACGGGGGACTATTGCTTTCCACGTTGGGGTTTATTGCGAGACAAAGCAGCGCGGACACGCGATATCGACCGTTGCTCCGAATGATTTCACGTGCTCCGACGCTAGAGTCCCGGGATCGGATCGAAGAGATGAAATTGGAATCTCTTCGGAATTAGCGAAGCGAACGGACCGTTCGTCGGGTATGAACCACGAGGCTGTTCCGCGAGAACCGGGAACCTTGGAGGTAACTTCCGCTCTCAACGACAGACATGGCCCTCGCTTGACGCTGAGGAATAGCATGTCAGAGGCACCGCAGGTGCTGAGATCTCCTAAACACGCAGCGGATCGGCTGTCTTGTCATAGTTCAACCGTCGGAAGAGAAGAAGGCAAATCGTGGCTCTCCGCACCAGTAGGGCACTGTCTGTGAGAGGCTGCACCGCGGGATTCAGCTGGTATTCCTCATTCAGAGTTTTCTGCGTCGCTTGCGTCCCGTTTTTTTCTGTCGTAGATTTCTCGCAGAGGGGAGGAAATCGAGATTCTCATCGGGGAACGGAGTCCACGCCCGAATTTGACAGGAAGATCAAAATTATGAGGGTGTGAAGAAACGCCCTTCGTATCGAGTACGCGTGGTGAACAAACATATTCTCACTAGAATCAGGCACGACATGATTTAGATCGCTCGAAGGAAAGAATCCCCATACGGTGCACCTTCTCCTCTCCGAAGCGATTCTCTCACGGCGCCAGCGGCTTTGAGCTCATATCACATACGCTATGAAAAACGATTATCGTATTGAGAAATTAGAGAAGATCAAGCAGCGGGTTAGAGCTCATCTCAAGCGCGTTCAAGACATCGAGAAGACTCCGGAGTGGAGGATGCCGCCGCATCTTTCTCCGCCGACTCTTCCTTGATCCATTTTTCACTTGTTGGCTCCGAACTCAGAGAAATACCGCACTCCGAAAAGTTCGTAATTTCGAGGTATGTGAAGGTATCAGCAAGACATGGTTTCCGTCAATACAAACGGTGGGACCGTTCGCTTTTCGGAGCGACGCGGAAGAACCTGAGTGTTTCCGTGCTACGCTTCCTGATGCGGCTACCCCTCTCCATCGCGAAGGCCGCTGCCGAATCAAGAGCTTGCGGTGGACAGCTCGGCGGATACTCGGAATTCTTTTTCAAACATCTGGCTCCTCTGCAGACACAGGCGATGAGAAAAACGAGAGTTGACGCAGTGACACCTAGGCGAGGATTATGGAGTGGGCGGCGAAATCCTTCAAGCGTTGAATCCGTCCTTTACTTTCGAGTCTTACACCGGCTCCGCTTCGACTCAGAGCGTCTTGGAGATACTTTCCGAAGACCCCCGCTGGCGCTGTCACGACCCGGAGCACTCTTGGGCGGTAAGAGAAGTTCTCGAGAAATTCGACGATCCAGAGTTTTTTAATGCGCTCCCACGGTCCTACGTCAATGCATATGCGTTTCGAACTCCTATTCTGTTGAGCTTCGGCTTGAGGGAACATTTCCTCTGCATGTATAGTCGGACTGATGGTGCAAAATCGTCGGACGGCGCCAGCTGGTCGCCCACATGAAATTCGATCACGTTGCTCGCCGGGGCTCTCTTGCTGTCGACGCGACGTAAGCGTACCTGAACGGAGAAGGAGGGGAGAGCAATCTTGGGAGAGTGTTGCGACAATTACCTTCCTGATCCCGTGCCACATAAGGAGAAACACTGATCACAAAGAAATCTCTTAGGGCTCGACTCGACATGGGGTATGTTCAGAAACGAAATACCGAAACTCCAACCTCTCGTGCCTTCATAATGATGTCCTCCGAATTTTCGACTAAAAGCGAAGGGTGCTCTCTGGTTCGTGATTCCATCAATCCGAGGACCTTGTTCCCCATCGGATTCTGCAAGATGGATTGTGGGTAGCTGAGAACTGGAAGGTATTTGGGTATTCTTTCCAGGAATCTGGTCGTTAGGGGGAAGACAATATCGAGATCACATAAGAATAGATGGAGATGCACATGTTCCGCGTTTCTGTCCGGCCAGCTGATGATGGCCCTCGATCGGAGTGAGCAGCCGGCTGATAGAGGTCAGCCTCCCCAACCTCTATAATTTCTAGTCTTGTACTGCTCCGTATTGGGCCGCCCCGACCAGCTGTCGGGAGTCACGACCCTTCCTCACCTTGTTTGAGAATAGCGCAAGGATTAGCAAGAAATCGGGCCGCGGTTACTTCGATTCGGGTTTGTTGGGAGCAAGTGATGATACCAAGTGAGTCACCAAACCCACGACGGAGAAGGACGGAAGAATCAGTGCCCATTTCCTGGAAGTTCGGAGATCCCTCGCATTCATCCCATCGTCATAAGCTCCCATCGTGAGTCATGTCGGGATTCTGCGTCATGGGAGCGAGGAGCGTGCGAACGAGACTTTGAGCCATTGGAGACTAAACCTTCTCACCCGAAAGTCAAATCAATCAAGATTCCATTGCGTACTTTTTGCAATTCGCTCTGTCGGTCTTCCCGACACGGATTATGTCACATCGATATTTCAGTTGTGAATTCAATCGGTCACAGATTGCCAGAGCAATGTGAAAGATGTTTCCGATATAGCGTAATCCATGTCCTGTACGGGAAAACTGCCGAATCTGAGGCAAGAGTAACGCACGTCAGAGAGAAGACGTTTCTTTCTTATCATGGTGATTAGTGCGCGATGGAAGTAGGGGCGTTCGCGAATTGCAGCTTCTCCTGCCTTGACCCGCTTCCAGACGTCGACCTCCGTGCCGAACCCCGACTTCAAAGTCGCATCAAAAGTTCCGTATGCCGCCTTCGGCTGTGCGATCAGCTCGAGCCTGAGGAACATCCATAGAAGAATTTTCGAAACCCTCCAAGACTTCCATGCATCTGAGAGAGTTATGCTTCTCGTCTGGTTTCGAATTGGGGCCGCAGGTACGATGAGTTTAGTCTTGCGCTGATATCCCCAAGGAGCTCGAATTCGTTCCGAGTGTAGCGGAGGCTTCTTCCGGTCGAATGGAAGACTCTGATGCGCGGATTCCTCTGGGGAAGAGTGAAAACTGATCTGACTCGCTGTACGCACCCATGAGAGTTTTTATGCATCAGCGAATGAATACGCAAGCCGACGGTAGATGTTAGAATTCGACGCATGCCTACCGAAACGTGGGTCCACCTTAGCGCCACGTCGCCCGGTTGCAATTATTGAAGGGTTCGGTCCCGTCGCCGAATAATACGAATAAGACAATCACAGCAAACCGCAACATAATCTTTGAGCAACTAGATTTCGAAACTATAGGCTTCAACATCCTCAGAGTATTTCTGTAAGTTCGAGCTAGGGATGTTTCGGCGACGGAGAATCGAGATCTCGGGACGGAACGCATCGGATGTACTGACCAGCAGGGTATGACGAGCTCCAACATTTCCTTGTTCCGATTCCGAGAGGAGCGGGGAACCAAGAGTCTGTGGGCGAGTGCGGAGAACCGCGAGGCTTTCGTAAGACCCAAGAGGCTGGCCGGAGCTCTCCAACCGAGAATCTTACGTCGCGGCGATTACCTTGAAATCAATATACCGGAGCTGATACGAGGGGTCCAACCACGGGAGCGAATCGGTAGTCCGAACGTGGCAAGCGCATTCCATGCATTTCATGACAGCGATCAGCGAATGGGGGACCTTTGCCTCCTCTGGAGAACTCGACAGCATCATCCATCGGGTTGGAGCACCGGACGAAGAGACATGCGATGAGCAGGCGACTTTCAGCAGATCTCCGACGCCCCGGAGACGCGCTGCGTAGACTAGCGTTATAGACATTGTCGCCGGAACTGTAGAAGTCGAGAGTATACTTTCTCCCTTATATAGTGAAACAGTAAGGTCCCGTCTCGCCGCACCTTTTACCGGAGTCTATTCCTGCTCGCTTCGACTTTAAAGTACACTGAAAGGATGCGGAGCCGCCTGAGGTACTTTAAGATATAGTTTTTGACAATTCGATCACATTCTTATCCTGGAAAATGACCAATTCCCTCCCCCGTCCGAGCTGAGATGTTCGTCACGGCTCTTTCCACTAACTCTCTCCACCACGCCGTCCGACCGCCACACTGCGTGCCCACTGCCGAACGACTAATGACTACATATCATATGAGACCTATGAATACCTATAATGAGGGCTGTTCCATCCATTCGAGCTATTTTGCGAAAGCTATTCTGTTGTATGGGAGCTGATGCTTCAAATCCAGACCTCGACAGCAAGAGGAAAAATGGCGATCTCACATTCGATAAACAGATCATGGAAATTTTATCATTCCCGAACTCCACAGTTCCTTTGCGGCCCATTAATGGGTTTTCGTTGCGCCCTAAGGCAGCGCGAAGAATTTCGCATTTCACACCTTCGCATGGTCTTTCCTTTACTTTTTGTAGTTGTTGATGACGAAATGGATTCGCCGCTCACTTCTATTTCAAGTGAATAAATTCGAGTGCTATTCGAGTTCCGTCCGTTCCGCCTCCGTTTGTTTTTCAAGTCTTCCCTTACCAGCCAAGTTCGGCGTCATAAACATAAGTCAGCAAGCCTAAGGAAGGTCGAAGGCGTTGTTTCCATCGCAAGAGGCGTAGGCAAACCATTCGCGAGACTTCGAGGATGGAGGATGGCGTTTCCCACGATACTCTACTGGCAGAGGATACCTTCCTCGAGACTCCAAGGATGGAGGGTTCCTCTCCCCACGATACCCCAGTGATCGAAAATCGCAAAGGAATAGACATCGCTCCAGGGAACGAGCATTGCTGTCTTCCTGAGCCCTCAGGGACAGAGAATCGCATTCCTCTTGAAGTCCCAACGATAGGGGATTGCATCTTCCGCCTTATTCCGGGAGTTTCGCAAATCCAGGATTTCACTGGGTGGGACATCGGAGGGGACCAGGAAGTAATTGTCGGCGATCTCGCGGAAACCAATCGACGGATCCCACGGAAATTCTGTATTGCTCGAGAGATACACACCCGTCCTTCAAATTCCCAGAGTTTGAGAGGGATGGACGATTTTTGCACTGGAAATATCGTAGGAGTAGGCATGCTCGTGTACTCTGACGAATCGGACGCATCCGTCGCTAGAAGTCACTTGACGATTTCCTGTGCGACTCGACCTTGAGGGTCGGATTTCTGAGACGGACTTCTTGTGTCACGGCATACTTCGAAATTCACAGATGTGCTCAACATCTACCCTACCACGTCCGTCGCACGTGCGAGGCTAATGTGAGGATTGGATCCTGGGAGGTCGCCTAGTGCACCGAGAGGACGGCCCAGAATGTTAAGCGGAACCCAGACTTTCACCTCGATTTCGACACGAAGAAGCTCGAGGGTCTCGTTTAATTGATGTTTCAGAACTCGTGTGAGCGATATGTTGCTCCCGAAATGACGTGATAGACTCTGTCGGCTGCCGCGACTACGACGCGGAAGTCCTGCAAAAGTTGCTCTCCAAGGCCGACCTCGTTGTCGATGGATCAGGGCCGGCAGGCATTCCTTCGTATCGCATCGTATCATTGATCCTCATTTTCTAATTGGAGCTCGTGATCGACACGTTCTGAACGACTTCCATGACTCACACCCGTTGCACGGAAAAATACTATGTATATTCCGAGCCATGGTTCCCATCGTTCCCTTGACTCCGATAAATCGAAGATCATGTAGGGGCCGTGTCTCGGTGGCGACTTGTGGGAAGAACTCACCGTACCTGGCGTCGCGAGGAATCGCCTCCTCCCCACACGCATGTACGCGAACTCCCAGGAGGCCTAGCCTCAGATGGGAATAGTCGACACCGAGAATTCGTCCAAAAAACACCTCTCGATCACTTTGACCGGAGGTTCAGCTCGGAGCCAAAGTTTCTCAACAGGACGTGCATCGGATACGCGAGGAGATCGTGTTTATGACGTCATGAGGTGCTGCATTCCGAAGGGGAGCATGCCTGCCTTAAATGAACCCAGTTTACGAGCAGCCACACAGGAACTTCCTCCTCTCATCTCCGCCCCTTGAAGTCGTAAAAAACGTCGACGTCGAGAGAGCCTATAGCATCATGCAAGGATGCAGGCCTGCTCCGCGACTCGGTCACCTCGCTTGACTCTAGGCCAGTCACCCTTCTGCGACCAGGATTACGGTCGATAGGACCTGAGCGTAAAATCCCTGCCCTGTTGATGGGGGGAGTAAATTAAGGAAGCAACAGGTGCGTCGACGCGGAAGACCAGCAATGCAACTCCGATGGATAGGAGCTGGAGAAACAATAGCCCACTCGCGTGGTGTGTGCTCGGCTCCGGTCCCTGGCGGCGGGCGCGGCTTTTAGCTGCGATCCCACGAGGTATAGCTCGACCAGAACGCAAGCGTGAAATCCGTACGTGACACCTCGATGAATTCGATGGAAGACGATCCTCGAAGAATTGTCGGGGACGAGCCGCTCTGTTGAGATAGGAGAACTGTGAGGGCTCCATTGAGATGAGGGAACAGAGAAGTTTTTTAGTGAGCTGACCATAACTCTCCACTGGCCGTTCACTCTGAACTGTGGTCTCTCCTTCCGCGCTGATGTCTTTCCACATGCTTGCCTTTCAGGGTCCGTGTGCAGCAAGGTCCCCGTGTACGGCAGCAGTCTAATCTCGTCATTAATCATCTTACGCTTCCAGTCAGACGACGTAATCTAGTAGTTCCGCTCCGTCAGCGCTGACGTCAGATACGGACGTTCGAATTGTTGACCAAGAGGCCGAGCGATGAGTCTGTCCAGGTCGAGGTCTGAGCAGGAAAGAAGCCAAGACGGTATATTGACCTAGTACCTAGTATGTGTAAGGGAAACGAAAAGTCCATGTTTACAGATGAACGAAGTCGGCAAAGGAATCGAAGAGAAAAAATGCCTATCCAGAGCTGACAGCATTCGGTGAGTATTTCGAGGGCGAAGAGAGAACTCGTCGTGCCGATAGACAGCACTGGAGCCAGAGTCGCACCGAAGCGCGCTCTGGAAGCCTCGACATACAAGCCGCCATTGTCCGCTATCTTAGTCTGGAGAAAAGTGGGAACATCACCACCTGCCCCCAGGGAGAGATCTTAGCACCGTCGTTTATCACAAGGCAGGACGCAGGAAGGGTCCCTAGAGATTAATGGCATGATAACTTGTTGACATTTTCCGCCGCTGGAGACAAGAACTGAGGGTTCAGTTTTTCCGCTGACACGATCTCTCCCAAGTGGACGGACTGTCTCAGAATATTCCGCGGGATTTGCTCGTCCAGGACCGGAAAGCCTATCCTTGAGATGAGAGCGATTCTCGCTCCGATTCCAGAAAAGGCAGAATCGCCGAAAGAACTTCGAAAAAGGGAGCTCCCTCTTTTTATCATTCAAAAGCCGGTCCGTGCATCCTAAAGGAAAATGGTATCGTATATTCGCTCGCGGGCATCGCCGATATCTATCAGGGCTCGCGGGGCTCTCCATAAACGCGGCAAGGCTGTAGCATTAACTCGATTCCTCTTCATGTACCGCATTTCGAGGATGGAGCTCGATTGGATAATAAGAGTTTTGAATGAGATCAGTTCAGTGCGCTGCGAGTTCAAAAATGACCGAATGGTCTGCATTTCTGTTTGATTCGGCACGATGGAAAGATGCATCGAAGATTTGTCGCAAGGCTGTGCCCGATCCTCATGATCTAGGAGACACGCTGAGGACCTTGAAAGCAGCTCCATTGCGGATGGTTAGAAGGCGGAAGAGTCTTCAGCTCTCCTCACGGCCGAGAGCACTATCGATGAGAAGAAACTCGTAGCCCAGTACCGAGCTCGATTCTGCGATACCTTTTCACTGGGGGCTCGGTAACGGCCTTTCTCTCAAAAACAGCGAGATTCATTCTCGGGTAGCATATTCCACCACTAGTAAGACTCATCGGGTTTTCGTGGTCTCATCAGAATATTGGAAATGAGTCCAAAGATTTATCTGCCTTGGACAGAGAAGGTCTCGATGGTCCCGGGAGACTTCTAAGCTGAATTGACAGATTCCTGAGACCGATCTTCGAGTCGATTTGGGGAAGAGAAGATAGCTCTTGATGATGACAAGGCGCACGATGATGCTCGGATACAGGACCACGCAACAAGCGTCAATCGAGAGAATTCACTAGAAGTGCCCAGATGTCGCGGATCGCGACGCCATGAGCAGTTTGGGAGATATTGTAATTAGGCCGAGAGCTTCATTCGAGCGTGCATTGGGAAATGTTGGAATATCAGTTTGCGGTGAGTTCTCGCGGCATCGTAGCTCAACTTCGGGAGAGGGACGGAACGCTCTGGAATCCTAGGTTCCGGGTTCTTTTTTCTCAGTCGAACGAATTTCCCCCTGTTTTCCGATCGATACGTCTGTTCAGCCCACCCCCGCGAGTTAACAACAGAGGCTGAAAGCTTCAATAGCAATGACGAAGCCAAGCGAGGTCCCAGTTCGCGACTCGACTGATGTCAGTACAATACATCCTGATAGCACCGGAACTCCGGGATGTGAGAGTATGACATGGGAACTCAGCCTCCTGTTCGCCTTTCTGTGTGAGGGAGAACGAGAGAGAATCGAATCAGCTGCTCATACCGCAATAGAACCGCCAGCTGTAGGTACATCCTGACTTCATTTACCTTCCTTCCGGACCGGAGGTCAGAAGAGGAAGGGATGATCGGAGATTCTTATTGAATCGGAGCTTCCGGTTGGGAGGTTCCCCGATCTCTTCTACTCGGTTAGTATTAGACGTGATGGTGGTCGGAGTCCGAACTATCGGCATCCGTCTCCCCCGACGGCTTCTTGGAGAGCCCCCGCTAGAATTACTTCGTCCCGCATCCAGGAGATGGGACCACGAGTCATGAGCCGGGTACCGGGACGCGACGCGGACCGGATCGCCAATCGATACGTGGAGAGCGAAGTCTCGAATTAAGGGTCATAAACTCTGCCCCTTGCGGTGAGGTTCGGTGCCGCGCAGTGATGGGGATACATCTCTTGTGATCTAACCCGAGATTTCCAGCAGAATCCGAGCAAGGGGATGTATAATGATAAAATTATAATATCCATTGATGCGTGATTCCATGTCGCACTACGATTGCTCGCGACGTCTAATCGTGGACTTAGCCTTGCGATTCGCGCTGACGTCCCGCGAATACAGAGCGTGATGCACTCTTAAAGAGCGATCAAAGGCGAACCTGCGGGAAGCTCAACTCGAGAGCACAGTGGAGCTCATCGGACACGTTCGGCTTCGTTCCGCTGCGTTCCGGAATTCGATCCCGAATTCGTACAGCCATCCCTTTTCGAATTCGTTCTATCAGGCTAAGCGAAATCAGAAATTGCGCGAAAAATATCGATCGGTCCCCAGCAGAACGTGTCATCGGGCCCTCAGAAGAGTAGAACCACGGGCTCAGGCAAGCGTCTTTCTACGGCAGGGGTCCTCGAGCGCAAGATTCCGTGAGTCCGGGCTGCCACGAGACTTCTTTTGGACTTATACGGAGGCTCTGGCGACGCTGTTTTCAGTTTTTTTTCTGTTCATTGATCAGCTGAGGCCCTCGACTAGCAGCCTAACCGGCCAATCGTGCATTGAATAGCGCATCAATCCCAGCGCGAGATATGAACTCCGCCATGAGTCGTACCGGATTTTTTAACTTCTGATTCCTAATCGGAGCAATCCTCAATGCTTACCTAGATCCGAGTCGGCGGCTGCCAAGTTGCAGCCGACCGTCCGACAGCCCAGGCAACGGTATTGCGGCGATGTGCCGCAGTCGAAGCCGTGAGAGTTCTCGCTTTCTCGCTCGACTCCGCTGGTTTTATCCTCGAGCCAATCAGACCATGGATTCACCCTGATAGCTTTTCTATCGTACGCCCGAGGGAACAATATGGCTTATATCCTGTATTTCACGTTTTCAGTTTTTTTTCTCGGGATCCGAATCCTCCGCAGAGAGGGACTCCTGCTGTTGATGGACCTGATGAGCCCGCGGCTTTCTGAGACATGCTACGCTCAGGGTGTGCAAGACTCGAGTTCCATTGGGGGAAAATTGTCGAGCTCTCCCCTGTAGGCTGCCAAAAAGGCATTTCTCTGTGGCTGAGTTCAGATTGCGGGATTCGATAGAGCGGTGTTCGAGGACGAGATACCTTTGCGGTCTCTGCTCCGGATTCCGATCCCGCGAGAAGAGCCAAGAGAAGCCTTGCGAGTTGGGAGACATGTACATATTTCGACACTCTCGCTACCCGCCATCCTTGATCGAGATCCTCGGTGGAACTGACTACGTCGTTTGGTAGCTCGTTCTTCATCAGGCATAACTCGACTGAAGGAACTCGATATCCACTGATTATTGCAGAAGTTTTTCTCAATTGCACCGCGGGGAACTCTGTGGCAGGAGTATGGCAACAAGCAGCAGCATTGGTTCGAACAACCAAGGTCGCTTATTCCTTTGAGAAATGGACGCGTTCTCTTTGAAAATTTTCCAGATAGGAATGAGTTGCATCCGAAGTACGCGATTGTGCGATTTGCTTAAGTTCTATCCTTCCGTGAAAGTTTCCGTGCGCGGAACCATTAGGCGGATCGGCGGACGCGTGCGGAATGTTCAAAGATACCATTACATGCACGCGTCCTTCGCTGCTGCTGCTGCCTCCCCATCCATGCAATCTCGGTCCTCGATCACAACACGGTGTAAGCGCACGCTGAGATCGAGCGCAAGAATTTGTTCTCGTGCGCTGATGTCGTATCCGCTGCATGAGCGGTGCTGCGTGTTTTGTGGGAGAGTTCGAATCCCGCAACGCGCCCGGAATACGCAATCGCCCGAGCCGAATATCGGATGCCCGAAGCATGCATCGGCTCCTATGGCTCGGAGTTCGAGAGAACTTCCGACGCGCTCTGTCCTGACATGATTCATCCTATCAATGACAGGGGAAAGGAGTCTGGAGATAAGTTTGACTGACTGAGATCCCCGTATTTCTTGTCTAATGCGACACCTTCGTATAAGTTCCGTATGAACCATCGATGAGACTTGCTGCTGTTCGCGATTCCGTGACAGAGCCCTCCCAAGCCCAGGATCTCGCGACGGATCTATTCCGGCAGCGAACAAGTCTCTTGCCAGCATCAGCGAAATTCCGCAGAGGGGAATCCCATCCGCTAATTTATTCCACTAATTCCGCTAATTCCTCTCATAAACAAGCGCCTGAGGGGGGTCGGGAATAATCATCGAGAGTCGGTCATCGCAAGCCTGTTCGATCAGGGTGTTTTCATTCAATCCTAGATCAGTGGTGAGTTCGAGTTCAGCGTGTATCCAAAAGATTCTCGAATCGGGGCAGCTCGGTTGGTGCGCGAGGCATCCGTCCCTCCCTCTCCCTGCTTGGGACGCGTTCCCCGTGGCCCCGATCGGGGGGAGCAGCAGCGTCCTTGTTCGTACTTTTGGGCCTGGTTGTCCTTTGGATCTAATCCTATCACCCAGGTACTTCACGTACAGTCCGGCACTGACAATTCTCCCCGCCGGGATTCCCACCTGAACCTCGCTGCTCCCTTCAGCCCTCCTTCAGCGCTCTTCACGAAGAGTGAGGGATTCTTTGTTGTGACCGGTTTAGTTGCTCCGAGAATTCGTTCGCTTTCGGCGGAGTCTTCTCATGCAAAGGGGATAATCAGAGTAGACGAATCGGACAGAGCCATGTATGAGACGCAAACCATCCACAGATCAGATGCAGAGTAACATCTGCGGAAAAGTTCATCCTTCGAATGTTCGCTCATGAGCTCACTCCGATCAGCTCAGAGGAAGATCCACCGCTCCGCTCGCCATCCTCCCACGACGGAGTGCTCTCTCAAGCTGTGGCAGGGTCGTAACACCTCTTTCGTAGCGTCGGACGCTTGAAAGCGACAGTGTGGAAAGCCAACCTTACCACCAAACTACGAGGTAGCCGGAGAGATCTACAGGGAAAGTAATCGATGAGCTAGAATGATTCCACGAGGGGAAACTTCAAAACAAGAATCCGAGAAGATATTCAGAAGCGACTCCTCTTTCTCTTCTGCGCGGCCCGCTTATTCCTTACTTTGACGGAGTAGGAGATCGATCATCACGAGAGGGCCGTGCGTGAATTCCGACTTTCTCGTCGGAGCTTTCGCATCGGCATCGAAGGAGATAATCAACCTCGTCGCGAAACACACCGGAATGGTGAAGGCGATGACGGCGTACCAGCACTGGAATCCCTTAGTAGGACCGCGAGAGTCGTTGCCACATGCGAAGCTCGCCTTCTTCCGGTGGAGGATACCCTCCGACACATTCCTCTCCCGGATCATTCTGCTCGGAAGTTGCGACCTTGCGTAATCGAAGGTCCACAAAAGAACGGAGCGAGCCAAGAGCTCTCGTGGCC
>NW_003804698.1:62073-66557 GCF_000255335.2 Galendromus occidentalis
GGGTAAAGGAGAAACATCATTTCATCATGGTTGACGGTAGGAGTGATTATCGCTATGGGATTAGAGGTAACATCAACCCTTCATCATTGTCTACCGCGAGCCGTAGCAAAACTCTGAACTTCGCACACACGCTCTCCAGCGGAGGATCCCATTTCCCCCGGTCTAGATTGAACTACCATGAACCGTTATCCCTCCTACTGATGCACATATAAAAAGCCTGATATAGGCGCTCGGGTTTGGTAAATCGAATCTATTGCATAGACGAATATAGTCAAAAACTGATGAAATCTACTTTATTCCTCTCCGGAAATCTCCACCGCCTCGGCGGTGATTTGCTCCATCTCATTGAGGGCTTCATCTACCAACACCCGGTCGGGAAGTGATATCATGTGTTGTAGACACAGAGCGCAATTTCCGCAATTGCCCATATATTTGAGGACGGACTTTTGGAACTGATCCATGTTGGCATCGGCTGGGATCTTGACCTGACCAAGGTTGACGGCCAAAACGTAAACGAACCGCGCTTTGCCTTTGCCAGCTTTCCATGACATCAACTTGAGATAATTTTGGAATCCAGAAACTTCGACAACCACTTTAGCTTTCGATACTGCCGAAATTGAAGAACAACGTCTCGATACCGTTCAGGGTCTTCACGACTACAGGCTGAAGGCGCGGACACACTCGGTCCATCGGGACGGATGATCTTACCAGCGACGCGTCGTCATCTTCGTGAGAAGCCCGCACTTACAGAGTTACAATTCGCTCCCCGGGAACGCACGGGAAAGAGACGAGCGCGGCCGAAGGCCGCGCTCCAGACGCCTGGTTGGTTCATAGTAGCTGAAGTATGCAATATTATTGATGATGTCTTCATGTGCTACATTTCGGGTGAAGATGAGATCAAGGCAGGTGTTACTGTTGGTCGTTGATAGACTCTGATCTGTGATCAGATTGACATTAAATTGTGTTGACATGAAACTGATCAATTGATTTCTTTGGTTTGGTTTGTTCATGTTCCAATTGAGATCGCCGCAGATGATCAATGGGGTTTTTCTGACGCGATCGCTCTCGGAGTCGAATGCGCGTTTGTTTTCAATGAATAAGGCTTCGATTTTCGAGAAGTTTGATCCTGGACTGATATAGATGCAGACAATCGTTGTCATGTGATTATTGATTTGGAGGCGAGCGAAACAAAGATCTCCGCAATCGTTGTGCGTTGAGATTGGCTGACGGAGTGATTCGCTGGTTCCGGGCGAGTCCATTCGGTCGTAAATGGCGACGCCACCTGCTCTCTGTGGTCTCTTGTTTCGAGATTGCAATCGTGAATTAACCATCGGATGTTGATGCTCATTTCCACACCAAGTTGCTGTGAAACAAAATATTGTGGCTTTCATGAGCAGCGAATCTGATGAAATGTCGAGTGCGTGGGCCTGTAGGCTTTGCAAGTTCAAGTTTAGAAAGATATGAGTTTTTCCTTCGAGTTTCTGTAAAGTTTGATGGTCTGTTGTTTGGAATTTGTATTTTTCGAGGCGCTGGAGTTCGTCTCGTAATTTTCGCAACCTGGGTGAAACGACAGGCTTGGTATGATAAAAATGCAAGTCGTTCTTGGAGTTCGTTATGAACAGACTCGCAGCGAACTGCCCCCACTATTTTCATTTTGATAGAAGAATGAACGCATTCGGGAGCTTCTTTTCGGGAGCGGGCGGTAGTAGGAAGCGGCGAGAAGGTCTCTTTTCCGGATGTCGAGCCCGCTGAATTGGCGGGGAACGACTTACGGCTCCCGATTGCTAACGCCATGGTGAGGCAGACCCCGGCGCGACCCGTGGCCTGCAGGCTTAGTTTGGGCCAGGATAACTCATCCGAGTCCTTCAGGTAGAATCCCCAGCCCACGGAGGCGACACCAACGAATCTGCAAGAAGCTCACCGGAACGTTCCGGGTCTAATTGGCCCTTGGGAAATTCCCATTCCTCGCGACCTGGGGGCTCGGACTATTTGGAGAATTTTCTGAGTTTAATCCGAGCAAGAAGCTCCGTGACGACAATAAATTACATCTTGGCAGTGAAGCAGCTCTACGATTTATTGCTGAGCACCGTATCATAAGCATTCGGCATGATCATAGATTGTGCGATCTCGTATATCATCATTTCGCGATAGTATGGCATGTCTTCTTGTGTGAAATCGATTTTTGCGTCTCTCGCCGCATAGTCCGCGTATTTAAGGGCGAACACACCGCAGTCAGATCCATTTTGCTGGAGGGGAATATCCTGTTCATTGCTCAGCCGCCACTGATCGAAATTCAATTCGCTCTTTTTCTTGTGTGATATCTCGTCGGCCAGATAATCCCGCAGCATCTCGAGGCAATCATCGTTCCTGTTCCCTTGAGAATCCATATATTTGATCATTTTCTGCCGCATATCTATGATGGCCATGGCCCAGTGATTAGTTCTGTGTACCGGCACCAGAACGATGTCCTGCGCGAATATATCGTCACGACGCGTCCATTTGGAAACATCGGCGTAGCCATGCTTGCTGTAGCATTCGAGGAAGAAAGTGTTGAATGAGTACACTCTCGGTAAACGTGGGTCATCCCTACTTCGGTTGACTATTAAGTTCAAGTACACGTTAATTACGACATCGTTCAACCAAT
Source organism: Galendromus occidentalis (assembly GCF_000255335.2). Classification (NCBI taxonomy): domain Eukaryota; kingdom Metazoa; phylum Arthropoda; class Arachnida; order Mesostigmata; family Phytoseiidae; genus Galendromus; species Galendromus occidentalis. The sequence goes on from NW_003804698.1 coordinate 64,718, forward strand.
TGAGTCCGATGAGACTTCTCAGATCCTCGGAAGAAACCGCGATCCTGGATATGCTGACATCTCCGAGAGCTTTGCTCGGTTTCTCGAACACGTCTTTTATGATCATTCTCATCTCATATGTGATAGGCGGAAATCGATTATGAGACTGTTCATACCGAACAGTGTTAGCCCCTCCGAATCGTTTCGGATGTTTCGCATAACTATGGTCCCTCAAAAAATCGAAATCGGCGCTCCCGTGGTCATCGTGGCAAGGCTCTTCGTCGTGCTCAGAGAAACCGTCCTCTTCAGACAAATCGCAGCATGAGTCGCCAGATTGTGTAGCGTCGTCGCCTCTAGGTTGATAGTCGCCCTTATCAAGGTTTTTTTCGCTCTGCTCCTTCAGCCACGCCTTCGGTATCGGATCCCCAGTCCGACCCTCTTTTCTGAGTGTTAGTAGATGGTTTCTCTTCCCCGCCTTGAACTTGACTCGATCTATAAATTCTACAGCAGTGATGTTTCCGCTTGCCAAGAGTTCCCACGACGAATTCACTCTGAGTTTATTCTCTTTGGTTGGTTTGCTCGGCCTTGAAAGTATGTATTCGACACCCCTCTCGTGAATCATCTTGTTGACCGCCGTGTCTTGAGCAAATTCGGTAATAGTAGCCAAGAGCTTCCAGACTGGACCGTTACGGCCCGCCCTCCGTAATAGCTTGCCATTGTTGGCTTCTACGTCGTTATTCGTTCGCTGTTGCAAGCCGAATACAGAGAGATCATGAGGGCCAATCGTGCGCAGCCAATGAGAAGCGACGTACTCGAGGAATGGCGGAAATCCGACGTGCAGGTCCATGGCTCTAGCCGCGAGAGCTTCAAAAGTAGGATTGATCAGCTCTGGTGGAAGCAGGGGAAGAGCCGTGAAGGCCAAGAAGTTAGAGAGGATGGCTCCTGGCTTCAAGATACCTCCGCCCAGACCTAACGATTTCGCTTTCTTCAGAAGACTTTGGGAGTAATGAAAATGGCAGCCAAATAAGTGAATATCGCTGAATTCCGAACGAACGGCTTTCCGCATGGCGCAATCCCAGTCCCCCATGTACGCCTCAACGGTCAGATAGGGTGCGGCTTGTTTCAACTGTTGAAGAACCCATCGGTAGGCTTCGACATCGGCTCGGTTCATCAGAGCACAAGCCACCATGCCGACGTGTCCGCCCCAATTGCCATGAATCGTGAAGATCTGCTTGCAGAGTTCCCGCGGGCGAATTTTATATGTCGCATCGGCATGAATTAATTTCGCTTCGCTCAGCAGCCGCAGCAGAGTCCTGGTTGTTACAAGGAGGGTGTTATGCACCGGATTGTAGGAGCTGAGGAGCCTTTCTCCGTCTTCGGTCACGTTGAAGCGCGGGTGGCTCTTGGTGCTCAGCTCCTGGTAGAGCTTGAGGAGACTTTCCGGTCGCGGTGGTCTGACCTTGCCTGCGTGGTGACGACAGGTGCGATAATGTTCCACCGGAACGATTCTCGACGCGGCTTCCCGAGGAAGTTTTCGACGTTGCTCTATGATTGCTTCCGAAGGATTTTTCCGTGGATTTCCTCTTATATCTTTGATCCACTCGGTACGCGCGTGTCTGAACTCTATGCCAAACCCAGCTTCATCGGGAAGATGATTGTGCAGACCCTTGAGCTCCACAACCTCTCCAGTTTGTCTGATTTTTGCGATGACAGGACATGCATTAGCTCTGTATGATTTGCACACCAACGAGATGATGCTCCTATCTCGTGTGGTGCGTTTCACGTGGAAAAAGGATGGAGCTCGACCTTCAAAATGATTGATACCTCGGACAACGTGATAGCCGGCGAGGTCGGTCCATGG